>NC_142337.1:55120000-55421000 GCF_054954075.1 Amborella trichopoda
ATATATATATATATATATATATATATATATATATATATATATATATATATGAAAAAGTTTATATAAGGATGCAACCTTTTAATGTAGAACTACTGATGCACCTCAAAAATCCATCGGAAACGGTAGTTTTAATGTTGAAAAACCCTTTGATTGATCATCTCGACATCGAGATGTCTGACCATGAAAAATAAAAAGATTTTCAGTTTCAGAAATAGTGCATTTTACAACATATTATCTACACCGTCCATTTTCAAGATTTTCATATGTTTATAGATCTACTTGATTTTAACCATTTTTTAAATTTAAAATTTTCTAATAAGATATAAAAATAGATTTTGAGATAATCCTAAGAACATTTTACATTAAAATTATATACGATGATAAATTTGAAGGTGCGTCTTACCTCTACAGCTACGGATGTATCTGTATGCCTACTGCACCTATATATATATATATATATATATATATATATATATATATATATATATATATATATATATATATATATATATATATATATATATATCACTATGGTTTGCATAAGGTTGCAACCTTAAACAATCCAATTGAAGCGTGCCTTTAAATTTTATCATAATGTAATTTTGATATCAAAATTTTTTAAGATGGCTTGAGAATCTTTTATCATCTCTAATTATAAACTTTTAACTCTAAAAATGGTTCAAATCAAGTAGATCTAAAAACACATAAAAATCTTGAAAATGGACAATTTAGATTTGAAAGATACACTATTTCACGGACCTGAAATTATTATTATTTTTTTATATTCATATATCTCGATGTCAAGATGATCAATTAGAGGATTTTCCAACATCCAAACAACCTTTTATGATGGATTTTTAGGTGCATCTTTATTTCTACATTTTAGGGTTGCAACCTTATATAAACTTACATTTAGAAATAGGTGTGGATCATCAACATTACATTTCTACTGATGAGTTGGAAAAAGTTTATATAAGGATGCTACATTACATTTCTACTAATGAGTTGGAAAAAGTTTATATAAGGATGCTACCTTATAATGTAGATCTACGAATGCCTCTCAAAAATTCATCGGAAAAGGTAGTTTTAATGTTGAAAAACCCTTTGATTGATCATCTCGACATCGAGATGGATGGCTATAAAAAATAAAAAGATTTTAAGTCTCAAAAATAGTGCATTTTACAACATAGTATCTACACCGTCCATTTCAATATGTTCATATGTTTATAGATCTATTTGATTTTAACCATTTTTGAAATCTAAAATTTATAATTAGATATAAAAATAGATTTTGAGGTAATCCTAAGAACATTTTACATCAAAATTATATATCATGATAAAATTTGAAGGTGCACCTTACCTTTACACCTACGGATGCATCCGTATGCAAACTGCACCCTTTTGTTATCGAAAAGAATATAGCTAATATTTCACTAAAAGACAAAAGATATGCTTGTTATTTCGATAATATTTTTAAAATATTTACTAATAGACAAAGGCATTTAATAAAGTACCTCAAGTTTCACTCTATAATTACCTCTACCTTCTAGTAAAAATATCAACAATATCATTTCTACAAACAAAAATATCTTTATTATTTTATTGCTATAAAATAAAGTAATAAGCAACTAAGGTAATTTTGATAATTCACATCCCATTCTAAATGCAACCTATAAAATTTCATGGAGCTTTAATAATAGAAAAAACTATATACATTTGCATTTACTCAGCATAAGCACAAACTTAGACAATCCTTGTCATGACTTCCATGGTACTTTGTACTAGTGTTCTAGTAAAGCTTACACCACTAGTATCCTTTATAAGCTTGTTATATCCACCAGATCAGACAAAAATAATCTTCACTCTCACATGCAAGGGTGAATATTTCAAGAAATGAAATTTAACAAACACAACTTTATCATCTGCAAAACTCCTCCACTACTGTTAAAAACAGCATCCACTCACTTAGGAATAAAGGGACAATCACATCATTAGGTCCTTACTTCATATCCACCAGCACGCGTCAATGCTCGGAACCCTTTGTATGGGCGGTATGGCACATTTAAGAGTTCGAGTTTATCAATTTGGAGGCCAGAGAGAGCAACACCCATAATCTTGAAACCTACTAGTAAAGTGGGGAAAACATGCATCTTATCCAATCCAGACTCCAACTGTAGGGTCCCTGAAAGACACGGGGCTTTCTCTTTAGGAATCCTCCCTATAGACCATGAGCACACCTGTGAAAAGATAACATTTTCACAAATGAGAAACGCAGTAGATCTCGTCTTGCTTGCTTTAAATACTATTCCTCAGTACTTATCCTGTGAGTGCAACCCAATCAACAGCGTATGATTATTAACTTTGAGAACCTCACGACATAAACGAGGATTAGAAGTGACATTTTTGCGAGTTCCAATCGTCTTTAACTAGAAGTTCTATCTGTGTTATTATAATAATCAAAATGAGTAAAAGCAATTAGTATCATATGTGTAAATAAGACAAAGTATCATCATCATCATTTTAACTTTTTCCCAATAAATTGGGAAAATAAGACAAAGTATACAAAAAAAAAATCGAGTTCGCAAAAACCCTTCAGTCAATCCTTTTATTGATCTGCACCTAGCAGCCTTGCCATACTTCTAACAAAAGGAGCACCTAAGAGCATACCTTGTTAGCGAGTATGTGTACTGTTCCATGATTAGAACTCAAGTCTTGTGATACAACAAAATAAGGCAATTGAAACTGTATGGTTATAGAATCTATGGTCTTCCCAGGATCATTGCGTATTCCAACAAGAACATTCAAACGACATGTTCCAGCATTTGAGCTTAACTGAGGCTTCACATAAATAGGTGTGTTCTTCAACTTCTTAACCCTGTAAATTGCCATTTGCACTCAAGTGAATATACTATATCAATATATCTATCCAATTATATAGATATATAGCAGAGAGAGAGATAGCAAGAGAGAGAAATTTAACCTTAGAGAAAACCACATATATGGGTTTATCTCTATATATACGTGTGTGTGTCAGTGTGACTAACTCTGAACAAAATACTATGGGTCACATTTAGAAAAGGGTGCAAGCTGTCAACTTATGTTATTTACCCTTTCTTTTTTCATGTCTATAAAATGAGTAGGGCAATTTTTTCATTTAAAAAGGGTATAATTGATATTCTTACTAAAAGACAAAGGGTGCTTTTCTCATTTCGATGAACGCATTTGTTTAAATTTTTACTCAAAAAGGCAAAGGCATTTTGTTGATAAAGTACCGAGAGCTTCATTCCACAACCATCCTTATCTTACTGAAAGTATCAACTATACCCTTTTCGATGACAAAAATGTTATTACTCAATCCATAGGCAATGGGAAAAGGAAAGGGGCACATAACATAATTTAACAATCCACACCCATTTCTAAATGTATATAAGTTTTTTTATGGGTATTAACCATAGATGAAGCCCCTTATGTGAGTGTGCTTGTCGTGACTAAAGGTATTTTCCAACCGACCTATAACTCATGAGCTTAAACTGCCCATCAGGTGGTACAAAGGACAAAATCTGATGGGACTCCCATGGCCGAAAACGTACACAAGGATGGAACCGCACATCATTCAGAATTGAAGGGTTTGCAAATGAGAGAGCCAAATCTGGAAGCCCGGAGAGATGGCAATTCACTTGAACTTCACCATATATTTCGCATTTCACCAAAGCGCCATCGCTGAGTATCATAAAATAGAAATACGGAAAATGCTTAGGCAAGAGAAAACAATAAAATAAAAATAAAAAGAAAGAAATCTGAATGCAGACACATTGTTGGTCAAACCATAGTAAACAACATATAGTCTCCTCTACCCGAATACAAAGAATCCCAACGGTTCGGCCAAATTCAGATGACTTAGCAAAAGAAGATAATAATATTTAACTAAACAGCCTAGATTATGCATAAGTGGATGTTGTGCTTTTGATGTCTAACAGCATAATAAGTACTGCAAAGCTTGAGACTTAATCTGTGCAAAAGCATTAAAATATGCATGGACATGAAATCATGAAACCAGACTCCACGCTCAATTGCCAGATGAATTCAACAAGGAAGAAGCATCAAAAGTATCAAGCCTCATTACATTAAGCAATCACAGTAACTGTAAAAGAAACCTACATATCCTAAACATCCATCTCCTTCTCATCTTAATACCCTAGAGAGATCTTTAAATGGCAGCAAGTGAACCTACATCATTTTTTTTCTTTTTTTTAATGGATTCTTCATATTTTTCATTTTATCTCTTTTTGGAAAACTTCAAAAACAGATAAGACCTGCGGATTAAGATTTCCAAATCTCCAGTCAAATTGAGGGTTAGGAAGTACGAAACCACTTATGATTTTACAACCTTGATTTCTATTAAAAATCCATAACTATCATTCTTTTGGCATCCCTTCAATAGTGAAAAGCAAAAGTTGCCAGCTAGTTTTCAATATACTTACAATTGTAAGAAAAAAATTGGAAGAAAATTCTATATCATAATTTTAGACTCATGTGAGGCCCAAAAAGACATGGTTGGAAGTAGTGAAAAAAGATATGAGGACTTATTGCCTCACTAAGGGTGTGACCCTTAATGGAGCAGAATGGCGGACAAGGATTCGTGTAGCCGACCTTAAATAGTTGGGAAAAAGCTCTGAGGATGATGCTGATGAATTTTAAACTTATGTGTTTCTACTATTTAATGCTTGTGTGAACACCAAGTACCTTCAAGTCCGCTTTTCATGGGGGTACCAACTTCATTAATGTGCGGAAAGCAACAAAGAAACATACTAAGAGCCCTCTTTCGAGAAGGGACTAACTGGGCTACAATAAATCAGGAAACAGCTCCATCATTTGCCTCCGTATGGTAACTTAGATCTATACAACAGAAATAAAGTAAAAATTTACCATCGTCTACATGGTACATTCGATAAACCACCAAATGATAATAAGGGCATCACTAAAATGACCACCAGGACCAGAGGAAGCTTCTGGCACAATCTATGCCTCACACTCTTGGACTTGATTCCAAAAACCCACGAAATGATGTGGTTAGGACGGCAGACTCTTGAAGAACTAGTACAGAAACAAGACAAAATTTTACATCAAATCCCAAATTTAAAATTGTTTCTGCACATACTGGTAGTGTTGGACTTTGATTCCAATAAAACCCACAATATGATCTATTGGCAAGGCAGACTCCTGAAGAACTATTGACAAAAACAAGAAAACATTTCTTGAGTTGATAGATATTAAAAGAGGGAAATGTTGTTTTCTACATCAATTCCCAACATTCAAATGGTTTTTGCATATTCTGGAATTGTTCTCATACCCCATAGGACATCTAAACAAGCGAATGTAAACGTGAGCATTTCAAAGTTAGCTGAACCCCCAAAGGGGATAGAAAAGTGTTCCCTTCTTGTTGAAGCAAGACCAGATCAAGACAACACAATTAGCGGAAAAGCAAAGTGAATCATAGATAACTCAATAATCTTTGGGTGCAGCTGTCAATCCATTCTTTACTATCATATATGAGTAGAACATTTTAATAGCAAACAAGAAGATGATTTTAATAGCAAACAAGAAGATGATTTTAATAGCAAACAAGAAGATGACCAAGTGAACCCAAGAAAAAAGAAAAACACATGTTGGCAACCAAAGTACAGTTACGATGCAAATGCCACAAAAATCAGGAAGACATAATCACAATGATTGAAAGCACAAAATATTCAATACAACTTGTCTTCAAAAAAAAAAACACATATTCAACACGACTCTTGCTTCCATAATATTTCTGTTTAAGGTATCCAGTTTCCATGGGATTTGGTTTTATTTATGACATTGTAGGATTTGTTGATTGGCAAACATAGACTGCAAGAAATTTTTACAAAACCAATGGATTATCACGATAGCATGCATACTATATATTTGAACTCACTTGACAAACGCTAAACAAAATACGCAGGCATTTCAGTCATTTTTTCAGGAGAATCAAGAAATTTCAAACGCCCAACATACATGAGACCTAGGGAACAGCCATTAATACAGTTATATCAGTATCATGCGAGACATTTTTTTGCATGCACCTGCTCACAACTGCATCCATTTCCTCAACAAGATCGACATAAACTTCATTGTTTGCATGCTTCAAGTCACTTGTTCTCCATGGCACACAAGATGCTGTCGCACCTGGAAGGGTGTTGCTCACATTTGAACTGCTACCAGTCACAACACTCAACACTTTGCTGACAAGATTTGGTGGGGCTATCATTTCCTTCAGAATGTTGGGTTCTGTGGTTAAAGGGAAACCATTGTCCATCATTTCATCTAAAAGCTGCAATTAATGCCATATACTCTTGTCACGGTTCAGAACCCCACCGCACATCACATAAAAAAAAAAAAAAAAAAGGTTAACTAGCAAAAGCTCCTAATACAAGGGTCTCCATTGAGGATGAATAATCAAAATAAATTCCTTGACCAATAGAAAAATTTTCAAGCACAATTATTAACTAAAATTGGGAGTCATAAAAGTGCATAACTTTAGGAATTCTGAATATTAGCAGTAAAAAGGGGACAAGCTTGAGCTTCAATCATTTGGATGATTGCCAATAGTAGGTAAGTAAAAAGAACACTATTAAAAACCAATGATATATTGGTGAATGAATTAACATATTTCTTCTATGACTCTTTTGAGCCTTGTTAAACATTGGTTATCTCTATCTAAGATATTTTAAGGAGGCCAACAAGGTTGCAGACTTCAATGCTAAGGAGGAGGTTTATAGAAGGTAGTTCTTAATGGGGATTCCCTTCAGATCCTATCAACGTCTTCTTCAAAGTCATTGCTTTCATAGATTTTCTTTGTTCTCAACCCTCTTTATGACTTGACAAGTTAATGTATGGTTCTGTTTTGAAAGCTAATAAAAGCAGACTGCCGACACCCCCATGATTTGTTTAATAGATTAACCTTCTAACCTGAGACCTTCTCAAAGCATCGCAAAATGAATCCTAACACAAAGATGCGCCAACGCATGATTGCAAATATATCATGGGTGAATGGGAAGACCTCAGTCCACCCAGGCTCCATGCAATTATGGATTTTGCTCAAAGTGTAGGTGTCTCATCAGAACTATCCATATGATGCATAACAAGTACCGTTTCAAGGACTCGATTTCACCACTGTTGTCAAATCAAAAGAACACATATTTGAAAGTTTACTGAGCATGCAAGCACACGTCAGTAATCAGAACAGACTATATAATTTATTCCAAAACAATTCCAGAAGTAATTTCGTAATTGCATGTAAATACGTAAGGGTTGAATACAGGGCCAAAGTAGGATTACGGCCCCATCAATTATTACTTGGTTAAATTCAAAGGCAAAACAAGTTTAGAACGCCAGGGAAGAATTTTGTCCTCAGAATGGTAAAATGGCAACATAAACAAGTTTGGGACACATTACCTCATATACAATGACGAAGTTATCCTTGATTAGGTCTTCATTCAAACCTCCAAGGTAATCTGAAAGGACATCTGCCACTTTGCTAAGAAACTATGGGCCAGAACAAGATATAAGAATTGTTAGTCCTGTGCATTAAAGCAGGATATCAAGGAAAAACACGTAACTGCAATAAATTTCAGAACATGGTATGTGTATGCAGGTCTCCATCTCATTCAAATCATAATAATAGCAAAATGCACGACATAAGACACTTATTGCAATGAAAGCTCCCACTCTTGTAACAAGCACACAGGAACGCCCTAATGACAAACGAACAATAAAGTGACTGAGCCCAACGTATATGTGGGTCAAAGGAAGCACTATATATTGCAGCAATTATTTCATCCTTATATATATGGAAATAGTCCTAGATGCCTACTAAAAGACTCACAAGCTAATCATAAAACGATTATGTGAAATGTATTGTACCCTCTAGGATATCTATTCAAACATTAAGATAAGGGATTGTATATTATGAGACCATTTATCTTTCTTACAAGGAGGTCAGAATTACTCCTAGTCATTAGATGTCAAATTCGATGGCCTGGGGTGTGTCACAAAGTACAAGAAAGTTTCTTCTGAACTTTGAGTTTAGTCAATGACTTGCTTACAACCACCGGATTTGAAATCTAAAGGGCAAGAGTGATTGTGAACACCTTGTGCTAAAAGTAAATGATCTCTTTGTATATTTTTCCTCAAGATAATTAGCCTTAAAGTCCCAAAGGCAGAGATGTATAGGATACTAACAAAAACCTCAATAGATACAAGTCTATGTTAAATAATTTGATTACTTCCATCATGAAAAGCATTTTGTCATCCTCTTAAACAACTATATAATTACTTCCATCACGAAAAGCATTTTGTTATCCACTTAAACAACTATATAATTACTTCCATCACGAAAAGCATTTTGTCATCCTCTTAAACAACTATGTAGGCAACTAACCACTATTTTTCACCAGACAGATATATGAACAATCTGCAAGCCAACAAAATATAGCCATAACTTACCATAATATATCTAAAGGAAAGCCCATACATCAGCAATATAACGTAAAATGCCAATTTCCAATAACCAAGGCATAAGAATGGACGGATATGACAAAGAAGTCTTGAAGGTCTACCTCTAATGCCATCAATGGAGGCATCTCAACCTGTGCACAGGCTAAAAATGTGATGCCTTCACGAACAACTTGAAAAAGATAATGTGTTGGGGAGGCAACCACCGAAGGCACCTAGGCCATTCAGAATACAAAATCACCAATGTCAGAAAAATGGTTATCTCTTTGCAGAAAATAATTCATTTTATGGGGAAATCCTTTGAGAGAAGCACTTTTTACTAAGCATACTACTTGACATGTGCAGGACATGATTCCTTATTTCAAGCAAGGTTCACAATAGGGCATCAAAAACTTGGTCAGTTAAATAATCAAATAATAATATCTACAGCAACAACAATAATAAGTGTAGAGACATGTCATTCCATAATGGGTGTATCTTTTTCACATTTGGGTGTACCGAGGATGGTTTTGATGACATTTTATCAAGGTTATGATGAAATTTCAATGGAAAAAACTCGTCCATTTCATTGGCATAGATGAATCAATTGTCAGCAAGAAAATAAAAAACAAAAAAACAAAAGTTGCTTATTTTGCACAGTTATCACAGGATATGTGTACCTTATAAGGTTCTCCATAGGACAATGCGTGTTCCCAAAACCAAGCGCATATGGATCTGTCCACTTGATGTCCAGTCCACTGTTTCTCAAGCATTACCTCCCTGTAATTTAAATTAAACAAAAAAATAAAAAAAATCAAATGATACTTAGTGAAAATAAACAAATAAAATAGAACATGAGTCAGTTTCACAAGATGTCTGAAAAAAAAAAAAAAAAGAAGCAAGATCACCAATTTGGGTATGGGAAGAGATCGAGAAATTTTTAAACCCATTTGAACAGAAACTCATATTTATGCTTAAGTACCCATAATGAAGAAGAAGAAGAAGTAATTGATTTCATAATGCAATAAAAATTCAGAGATATGACGGCAAAACACAATTAAAAGAAACATGGAAATTGACGCAACGATAATAACAAATGGAAATTAGAGATACCCACCCACTCCTCAATCACAGCAAAACCCCAAAAAAAATGAAATAATTGACTGTATGATAATCACAATTTATAGGACCAAAATAATAAAGAAATAACCATAAGAAATAATAAATCATATCTGCAACGAACAATGAAGTAGTGACGATGTAGATTCAACATAACGTAGCGACATTTAATTTGTTGAGAGAAAGAGAGATTTGTTAAAAATTAAATTTTTATGGAAATATAGAATACTAAATTTGAATATTTGAGAATTAAAAAGCTTATTTTACCCTGTGTCTGAGAGGAGAAAGATGCACTGAAGCATTTTGGTCCAGCTACAGAATTGGGCTTCCATTCAAATTTGTTTATAGTGTGGGAGTAGGAGAAGCACCCTAGAATTTTTAGAAATAACGGATTTGTCCCTTAACGTGGACGAATGAGATTTCATTCGGTTGAGAACATATGGGCCTGTTTGTATCCTAGTTAGCAAGTCGGCAAAAAACCATATATCAGCAAACTAAAATATGCGTAATAAATTAATTTTGTTCCAAAAATTTGAAGGTAAAAATTAGGCCAAATTACGGATTACGTAATATTAGGTAAGTTAAAGTATCGTGAATATTTTTAAGATTTGACTCAAAAAAAAAGAGTGAAAAGATCAGATATATAAAGATGACACCGGATAAGATTACGATTTGTAATTGTTCTTTGGATACATTAAAGATATTGAACAATAGTTTTATGGTGGGTAATACTTTAGACAAATTTTTTATCTTAATTTTTAATAAGTGCATCAACAATACTTTATTATTATGCACAAAACATGTGATAGACTTATTGGAAGCATATAATAAAACAACAATACTAAACATAAGAACTAGATTAGCAAATAACAAGAATTGTAACCCAATATATAGGATTATTGTCAGAAGAAAAATAGTAATCCATAAAAAATGCTTTGTTTTAGACCAATGAAATAACAAAAAAGTTTGAAAAGGTGAAATTAATTAAACCTTGTAGAAAGAAAGCAACAAAATGCCTAAACAAATCTAACCCTGAATTTTGAGCCACTAAGAATTTTAGTTGTCATTTATCTCTCTTGCTCAATACGTTCATGCTCTAGATTTAGAGAAAAAAAAAAATTTCATAAGGTAACTCTTCCTACAAATCCACCTATATGTTAAGACATACAGTTGGTAGAACAATTTTTTGAGAATATATTGCTCGTGTTTTTTTTTTAATATACTTCTTTAAGATATAATTTTATCGAATCTTTTGTTACATCAAGATTCTGAATTTAGCCCAACAGTGTTTATCTCTAAACCAAAATTCAAAGATATTAAATAAGTGAAAAGTATTAATTTTAATAAAGTTATATTTTGAATTTTTATTTGAAAAATATAAAAATACGAATTTATACCGGTTTCAATAAAAAAACGTGATTTTTTTAAGACACTTTTGAAAAAGTCAAAGTTCTGAACATATTTCAAAAAGATTAGAGATGAAGAGAACGTATTTTAATTAGAAACTTGCTAACTATGCCTACAAAGCCTTGCAGAATAGGTGATTTGTTTTTATATCCAAATAGGAGACGTCAATAAGGGGATGGGCAATAAGTCACTCCACCACACTGGTGTAGAGAGTCAGGTTACCATCTTAAACAAATGGCTAATTTCATACATGACCATAGAATAATATACACTTCATAACGAATTTCTTAAACATCACACTCATCCAAACATTTGAGATTTGAATCCGTGACCTCTAGACTCTCCATATGGTCGTTCTACCGCCTACATCACACAACAGTTACACCTAAAGCTTCAAAATTAGTTACAACTTACAACCAAAGCAGTAGAAATAATATTTTTTTATTTTTTATTTTTCAATTTTTATATATTTCATAGAAAATAAACAATTTGTAATTAAGAATTATACAGACGAATCAGGAAGTGCTACGACTTTTTGCCAACATATTAGATACCCCAACTGAGAACCCGGCCAGCTGGTTATCGAAAAGACTACCGATAGAGAGTAAGCCGGGCGGGCGTTACAAACCTTTCTTTCCTCCCCATTCAATCCATTTTTCTTCTTCTTTGCATACAAGTTCACATGCAACAGAGAGGCACTAAGTTACCCCCATATGATTAGTGGAGTTCATGCATGCATGGACATTGGAATGGACCAAGCTGCAACTTTCTTCACTACAAGCCTCTATTCAATGGCCCACAACAAAAAAGGCCTAAAGTAGTTGTTCGCTTAATGTTGCTCCTCGTCTTTCTTGAAAGGATGTTTATATAAGGCGCTCACTTTAAACAAATGAAATAAAGGTGCACCTCCATATACTACCTCTAAATACTTTTGGAATATGTAGTTTCGATTCTTTTGAATGTCAAATTTTACAATTGAAATAAAGGCGCACCTCCAAATACTGCCTCTAAATACTCGTGGAATATCTAGTTTCGATTCTTTTGAATGTCAAATTTTTACAGTGGCCTAAAAATCTATTTCTACCCCTATCTATAAAATTTAAAGTTCAAAAATAGCCTTGAAGTCTTAAAAATAGACAGCCCACATATTATATTATAAGACACACTACTTTTAATGCTTGAAATCTTCTTTTTTTATATGTATTCATACATCTCAAGGTCAAGATGATCAATTGAAGGGTTTTTTGCAATGTCGGAACATCTTCTCCAATGGAACTTGGAACATCTTCTCCAATGGAAATTTAAAATGCACATCACTTTTATAGTATAAGATTGACGCTTTACGTAAACTGGACAGAAAAGTGAGATGCATTCAGGCCTACCAACGCCAATGTTATCACAAGTTACACTACGATCACTAATAAGAAAACTCTCCGCCTACTTCCCTTAAAAGTCTTCAATGCAACAACACCTCTTGAATGGCATCATTACAAGATGGAATCAAAAAGACCTCTCGTTCGTCATCTGTCTGTCTCTAAAGAATGTACGAGAAAAGTGTAAAAGAAAAATTAAATGGAACATACAATGACCAACCAGTTGCATGCCAGCTATTTTACAATAAATTTGTTTGTATTAACATTAGTTAAAAGCTGAATAACACATTAAGGAAATGCCCCAGAAGTCAGAACAGCCTCTCTTAGCCTGAAATAAAGAAACTCTAATGCAATTACCTCTTCGTTAAGCAAACAAACATTTACTCTTTTGGAAATACAGTACATAAAAAAATATCACATAAAAGAAAGCCCAAATCGGGAAAACCTCAATGAGCGTAAGAAAGAGAGAGAGAGAAAGAGAGAGAGAGAGAGAGAGAGAGAGGAGAGAGATTTCCAATATAGAAAATATTGAAAAAGATGCTGGTCCACCGATCAAAAAGAATCTGCCAGTTCAATGGACCATATACACCTATAATATCACATTGTGTCATAAAATTGTATGGGCACTAGTGAGTGCTAAGGAGTTCAAAACTTCCTTCAATCAATATCTCCATAAATGCTCTTTTCTTTCTACCTCTTACGTTCAATCAGTCTATTTTGGAAGCTCAATTTCTTTTTTACAAGACCAGAGAGAGAGAGATTGACCGTTCTTAAACATTCAAAACAAACATAAGCCCGGGAACCAGTGTAGAAATTTTCACTACAATCTACTGGAGCAACCTCACCCTGCAAAGATCGAAATCTAATACACATCACATCCTTCCCATTTCTTCTTCCAAAAATCATTGACATCACACTACACTGAACGCTGACTGAATTGTCGAAGAAACTCGAGAAGCTATTGTCTGTTGTGCAAATGCTTGAATTTGCTTCTTAGCATCTGCCAAATTACAATCATATATCAGTTCACATTAAGCGACAACTGGACTGAAAAACGTTCATACAAATCAAATAAGGAAGCAACAAAAGATTGAGACAAAGTTTTTACATGAAATCCTAAATTTTCAGTAAATCTCTTCCAAAATTTCGAAATTCAAGCAAACTATTAAGGCATATGAAACTGTATTGCATCTTTAATGTAGTGCAAGCATGAAAGCCAAACTTCTTGTGAAGCAATTACCTCTATGGTATATTATTATTGCACTCAACTAATGCAAGCATCAAAAGTGGCATGAGGGCAGTCCTTGCCTTAAATACCATACAATAATGAAAAGCAATGAATCATCTTTCAGAATTGACAACTGATAATGTACCTTTGCGACATTTGGTAAAGCCAACGATGTTTGCAATGCTGAGACTCAAACATACTCCAATAGCAAGAAGAAAATCAGCCTGAAACCTTATGAGCGAGAATATCCCCAGGAAAATCCATGCAACAGCCTGCACATAAGAAGCCATGTAGTTCACGGCACATAAATACAATAAGACCATGAATTTTAGTAAATGTCTATACATGCTAATCACAGCAGTTAGACCTCAAATGTAAGGTGACCATGATTACCATGTTTGAGTTGAGATAGACCACATTATATAGTGACAAAATAAAGATATTTGATTTTTTTAGAAAATTAAGTTTTATCTATATTGATGTTTCGACAGAGCACTATATAATTTAGGGAGACACAAAACCTTTTCATGAAACCAAAATCAGTCAAGGAAACTAACTCATCAAGAGAGTGAGTTACATAAATTGCAGCACATTAAGAGATGACACAATTTCCTTCCAAATAAAAAAATTTTGCTCTCTATAATTTAAAGCCTACTGAATCTACAAAAGCAATGCTTTACTTTGAAGTTTTTCAAATAGGTAAGTTAAAAGGAAAATGAGTGGAGGCCATGGCACCAGCCATGTGAAATTGTAATGCCAGAGGAATATGATGAGAATTTCTGGCATGAACGTGGATGTAATTCAAAAAAGTATCTTGTGATGCAGGGAAGATGGGAAACAAATAAATAACTCAGGAAAATAAATACAAAACTAAAAGGAGGGAAGATTCCCCCCTCAGGGTCTACAAGGGAGTAAAATCTAAAAAAGATCTTTTAACAAACTCTAAAAAAAGAAAACTCTTATTCTCTTCACTATTTTTTTCTAGTCTAATATTTGCACACTTATAGAAGAAGAGAAACTTAAACGCTAACTTGTTCCCTAAGAAAACCTAATCAAATTCTAACCCTTCATCTTAAAAACTAAATAAACATTCAATTCTACCTCTCAATTCTCTACAATTGAAAAGACAAATATGCCTAAATAAAATAAAAAGCCCACCCAAGCTTAAATTTCAACCTCCTAAAAAACAATAAATTAAAAATTAAAAAAAAAATCTAATTACATCTTTCTGTCGAGGTTGGGAGACGCTCCAACTCGAGCATGAATATTCGAACGTGAATCAAAGACTAGCCAATTCATCACCATGCAGTTGTAACTTTGGATATTGATCTCCTTGAATTTAATTTGCTTCTTTAGCCAAGTGTACCTTCGTGCTCCTTTTTGGGATCGTTACATTTGCACAATTGCAAGTTTCATTACACTGATAACAAGTAACCTGGTAAGAAACCTTCTTCTAGGTGAAAAAGCGCTTATTAGTGCTCTACTGTTATTTAGTCTCTACTCGTAAAGGAACTTGAAAAACTTCGCCTAAGGTCCACGGTCGATCACTTAAGGTCCATGGTCGATACAAAAAGACAACATCTCAAATGGTTGGTTGGAGCCCATGAATATAACGAGCAACATTTTCCCCTTCAAAGTTCAATCTCTTGGAGATTGTTTTGAGCCACAAGTATATAAAGTTCCCCAGTATGATCCTCTACTTTCTTATCATTCTATCGAATATTATGGAAATCTTGAAAGAAAATTTGCTCATGATCTACAGGAAGAAAATTCTCTTCCAATGTCATTTTCATATCTTGCCCATATGAAATTTTTGCCTTTCCACTACGAAGTCGGGATTGTTGAACTTGTTCCCACCAGGTCATAGCATACCCCGGACTTTAGTTGTAACAAGTTTAACTTGACACTCTTCTATCAATTCACTCCATTCAAAAAGAATTTTAACTGCACTCAACCAATCAATAAAACATTCTATGTGGAGCTTACCATGACACTCAAGGAGATCGACCTTAATACTAAGATACCGTGAACACTCTATAGGGCGCAAATCTTGCCTGCAAATTTGATCGTTACATTTGGGATTGGCACCCCAAGTTGGTCATGGGACAATTGGCACCAAATCTATGTGGTTGCGAGCACCCTCTTGTTAATGAACGGTGTTCTTCAACCATTGCAATCGCTAATTCGCTTCACCAATCTCTCCACCAAGTTCTCCTCGAAGTTCATGAATCTCACTTTGAATGTCTTCCATGGCTTTGTTTACATCTCCTATAATTTGTGACAATAGATCATTGATCCCAGGAGTAGGTTTTGGTGGCATTATGATGTATGGATCTTGTAGGCTCTAATACCAATTGAAGCAAGGAAGAAGGGAAAAAATATATACATCAAAAAAATAAAAGACAAAAATAAATAGATGAGAGATTATGCTCTCTCTCTTCAAAAGATCTGAAATACTCTTATTCTCTTTGCTACTTTTTTTTTTATCTAATAATTACATATTTATAAAAGAAATGAAGCCTAAAACCTAATTTATTCCTTAAGAAACCATAATCAAATCCTAAACCTTCATCTTTAAAAAATAAACTTCCAATTCTAACCCTCAATTCCCTACAACCAAAAAAGACAAACAGTCATAAAAAAAATTAAAAACCCAATATAACCCCAAACCTAAATTTTAATCTCCTAAAAAATAGTAAAATAAAAATTAAACCCTAATTACATCATCCTGAAAAGGCAGATGTGATATTTAGCACAAGAAATCATTGATCCAAGTGGCACACAAGGACAGAAGATTTGGCACCCCTTAAAAATTGTACATGTAACAACAAACTATTTTGCAATCACATATATGCAATCGCTCAACTCTGCCCTAGCCGGGCCCCTGCTGGTCATGGCGGTCCCAAGCCCGAGTAAACAAGGAGGATTGTTTAGGTAGGCAGCCAATGTAAAAATTTCACGCAACAATCCATGAAATCCTAAACGGAACAGGATTTGTGAACCCGACCCCAAAGAGTTGGGGTAAGGCTCTAACGATGATGATGTATGAAATCACTCAAGGCCAATGCTATCACCCATAACAAAATGCGGTCAGGGACCTTTGAAGAACCCTTACAAGTCGCATCTACCATTGTTCCTTTTTTCCAAAGTCTAGTCTTGGAGGCCACCTACACCTCTCGCCCATGCGTGACTCATCTCTCACTACTCCCGCTTCCTTGTGATAAAGAATACTGGCTGGAAAGACCTTTCACTGAAGAAGAAATCAATAGAGCCATCACTAACCTAGGACAAGCAAAAGACCCACGACCAAAAGGTTTCTCTAGTTGTCTTAAATAAACTCTGGAATGTCATGGCACCCAATGCACTCACTTTTTTCAACGTATTCTACCAAAGAGGGATGGTGCATAAAGGAATGATGCCAACTTCATTGCCCTAATCCCTAAAGTAGGAGTAGAGGAGATCAAACACTTTGTCCCATCACCTCAATGAGTACATCATACAGATTATTAGCTAAAGTCCTATCATCATGTTTGCCAGAGTTGCTTAACCATGTTATCTCGCCCAATCAAAGTGGTTTTGTCAAAAAATAAACAAATACTAGATGGGGCTCCCACTGCCCACGAACACATTCACTCCAAGCACCTTTCAAAGGCCCCGAGCCTTATTCTAAATATTGGGAGAAAGCCTATGATCATGGAGACTGGACCTCCTTCTAATTGAAATGCTCAGCAGAATGGGCTTTGGAGAGAAATGGAGAAGCTGGATCCTTGGTTGCTTTACCTCAACAACCAGCTCAATCCTCGAAAATGGCATCCTTAAACGATACTCCCAACCCTCCTAAGGCCTCATACAGGACGTCCTTTGCTATTTGCAATAGCACCAGAAGTTTTGAAATCCAAACTGATGGGTGTAGAAATGAAATGGTCCTGACATTTGCCATCTTCAACATTGATGACAACCTTGTCTTGTAGAATGCCGTATCAATAAAGTCAAGTAACTTTGGCTATTTCCAAGATGTTACTAAGTCACCAAAAGCATGAAGATTAACATGTCAAATCCAAACTGATGGGTGTAGAAATGAACAAGCATTCCCATGAAGCGTTCGAAACCCTATTCGGCTGCGGGACCAACACACTATGAACAAAGTATTTGGGTCTTCCTCTCTCTGTAGGAAAGCCCTACAAACCTCTTCTAGACCCAATTATAGAAAGCTTTCGAAGGAGGCTCACAGCTTGGAAGGGTAGATTTTCTCATCGGCTAGGTGAATCACTCTCAAGGCAACTCTAGCCAACATTCCTATAATCCTATTCATCCTCCTTTCCCTTTTCCACATGCCCACCTATGTAATCTCCAAAGAACACCTTGTGAAGGAAATCTTGTCGTCTGGGTCTAGGGACATTAAGAAATTTCAATTGGGCGTATTGGACAAAGTGTGCGTACCAAAGAAGATTAGTAGGTTAGTGTGCATACCAAAGAAGATTAGTAGGTTGGTGATGTAATGGGGTTTTTTTTTTTTGTCCGGCTTTTTGTTTAGAATTTAGGTTTGGGTTTATTTTGGGTTTCTAGTTTGATATTTATGTCCTCTTTTAGTTGTAGAGAATTAAGGAGCAAAATTGGAACTTATTTTTATTTTTTAAAAAGATGAAGCTTGGGATTTAATATTGATCAGAACTCCTTAGGGAGCAAGTTAGGGTTTGCCATTGTTTTCTTCTATAAATATGTAACTATTACACTAGAAAAAGTAAGAGAAAAGAATAATTTATTTGGGTCTAGTTGGAAAGATCTTTTTAGAGTGGACTCCCTTGTAGACCAATAAGAGAGGGTATAATCTCTCATCCAATAATTTTTGTCTTTTATGTTTCTGGTTTATTTATTTTCTTTCCCCTTTCCCCTACATCAATTGGTATCAAAGCGTTGAGAGCAATACAACATGATGTTATCACAAACATCTACTAATCTAGTTATAGAGTGTCAAATATTTGAAAGACTCAAAAAATATCTGACAAAACATCTTAGCAGAATAATACAAGAAGTTCTACAAGATCTTCTCAGCAAGTAGCAATATGGGGAACAAGAGGTAAACCTTAGAACGAAAGATGTTGACAACCCTGAAGTGCTACAAATTTCAACAATCAATTGCGAAGACGAAGATACATTTGTAGCGCATGTAAAATACCACCCTTTGAGCCAGAAGGAGAAACCAAGATTAAGTTGGTATTTAAGTGTTTGATCAATTGGTTCACTGAAGAAACAAAGTAAGTCGATGAATGGTGGGACTACACTAATTATTAAATTGGCTCTTGAAGGATGCGATGAACATGACAAGCTCAAGGTCGAGCTTCTCCCAACCTTGGGAGAATGATCAAATGGATTTTTAGTTTTATATTTTAAGACCCTTTTTGGAACTTAAATTTTATTTTTCTAATTTTCTTTAGGGGTATTTGTGCCTTTTTTAGTTGAAGATACGTTAATGGTAGAATTGGAACTTTTTAAAGATGGAGGATTAGAATTCCTTAGGGGGCAAGTCAGGGTTGAGAGTTGTTTTCTTCTATAAATATGTAATTGTTGGACTAGAAATATGCAACCAAAAAAAGAAGAAAAGAAAAGAAGAATTTATTTGGGTCTTGCGAAAAGAGCTTTTTGGGGTGGACTCCCTTGCAGACCTGGGAGAGGTAATAGTCTCTCATCCATTTATTTTTGCCTTATGTTTTTTTCTAATTTATTTATTTTCTTTCCCCTTCTCCCCTACATTAGACACCTGGTGAACTATAAAAAGTCAAAAGTGGCAAAGAGAAAGGCAAGGCTTTCAGTGAACAACTCAATTTGATTTTTTCAAACTTCCGACAGAGCCACTATAGAAGCGAACAATGGGCCCCATTCAAGTACCAAAGGCCTCTTTGGTTGAAAGACTACCGACGATCTAAAGGCTTTCGGCCTCTCCTTAGGCTCTCGGTAACTAGGCATACACAACCTCAAAAAACACAAACATTGCTTTGTTGCGCAAATGGTGGTGGAGGTTTGCTTAACAGCTTGACCCCCTGCAGCGCAACATCATACGCCATAAATACAAGCTGGAGGCTGTTGGATGGTTTCCCAAGGGAAACCATCTTGCAAATGCTTTGGGGGTTTGAAGAGCATTAGCTGACAGAAGTTTATGGGGAATAGAAGATAGAAAGCCAATATGGGTGGTAATTTGCTTTTTTTTGGTACAATTTGGGGACCGAAGATGCAGCCATTCAATGTAACCTTAGACCCAAATGCTATAGTCGCTTTTGTTGTGGGACGCCAACCTAGAACCATATGGTATTCTACATTAAGAAGACACCTTTCTGACCAGGAAAGAATCCTTCTCCTCGACATGCGGCAATTGTTCCACCACCTCTATTTACCCAGCATCAGAGTTTTAAAACTCAACTGAGCCAACATGGGCTCAGCCAAGTAACTCGGCCTCGACAGGGGGCGGCGCTAAGGTGAAATAATATGTACAGGTTCTCAGGGGTCCAAGAAATTGTACAGTTCTAGGGCAAGTACTATAAAACTCCCTCGAGTACTGTAGAAATCGGCCAAACCCCTGAGTATTGTACGATGACTTAAAAGGGGGGCGAAAATCTGCTTGTCATTTCTCATTTTCTTCAAAGATTGGAGCCTAGAAACCCCACAATTTGATCCACATTTGTAGTATAAGCTAGAAAATCAGTAAACCTACCTATTAGAAGACTTTGATTCGAGAAAACACCATTAGATTTGTCGCATTTTTTAGATCACATGATTGGGCAGTTTTTCACCTGATTTTGAAAAACTTTTATTTCTTTGAATCCGATGGTCGATCTTCAATTAAATCGAACCCTAAGCCTTACTTTGAGTTCTTGATCCAACCATAGGGCCAAAAAAACAAAAATAAAATTTAAGAACTTATAGTTTCGATTTTTTTTCTTTTTTGCTATTTGGAAATTTCAAGTTCCTAGATCCGAAGTCAGAAACCAAATTTTGATTGGGGGGTTTCCGTTGGAGACACATAAGGAAGATTTGGTAAGGATCTGAAGCCTCAATTTGCCCCAAACTCGAATTTTGGGTATGCTTCATTTTTTTAATTTAAATTCTATAGCCTCGAAATTTTGGGTATGTTTCATTTTTTCAATTTAAATTTATAAATTGATTCTTGACTAATTCAATTAAGATATTAATGTTCTCTTTTATATAGAGTTTTATGTTTTTAATAATTCTTATGATTTATTCACTTTTTACTGATTTTTCCAAATTTTCATATTTTCTATTTTTTAAAGCCAATAAAATCAAAATTTTCTTATTTCATGTTTTATATGCATTTTCTGATTTGCTATTGTTTTTTTGGATATTAATATTTTCTATTTGTTTATATTTTCACAATTGTTTTGTAATTTTTTCACTGTTTTGGCCCTTTTTTGGGCTAGAGCAGGACTCAAGTGAGTCAACTCGGACTTGCTTGAGTTACTTGGCAAGGGCAAAAGTCAATTCCTGAGGCCGAGTCGAGTTCCCAAACACATACCCGTAGGGCAGGATAGAGTCATCTGGACCCCCTCTCAATCGGGCAAATTCTCAGTCACCTCTTTCTTCCACCCCTACAAACCAAAGCCAATAATCCATTGCAAAGTGAGTTCACACCCATAACCACCCCCCTTCCCAAAAGTGCAATCTCTAGAATGACTGCGACCAGCTACAAAGAAAGGGTTTCAGCATCCCTAATAGATGCACGCATTGTAAGGAAGCTGAGGAAAGCCATGACCATCTTCTTATCCACTGTCCATGTGTTGCAGCTTTATTGGTGCATCTCTTAGTCCTTCCATTGGCATTGAGTCACACCAAACACCACCTAACTGCTTTTTTCCGCCTTCTTTACAACACCATATCCTCCGGCGGGCTTTTCCTCTGGAGGATTTCCATTCTAGCCACCATTTGGACTATTTGTTGTGAAGAAATAAGAGAATATTTGACAGCATGGAAAGGAATACGGCTATTATTGCCGAGCACATCAAGGACATTTACCACTTTATGGGCCAGAAACTTCAAAGGACTTCAGTCTTTCTCAAGAAAAGATTTTCAGTCCAATAGACAAAACATCATAAACTTCTAATCCCAGAAAATACGGAGTGTCTGCCTATAGAGACCCCAGGAAACCGATACCATAATATTTAATGTGAATGGCTGTTGTCTTGGCAATTCAAGTGGTTTTGCGGGAGCTTTTAAAAACAAGAATGAGAACAATACTCTTTCCTCTCAGGTTACATAGGCATCATGGACTCCACCATGGCTGAGTCAATGGCCATTCTGAAAGGCATAAAAACATTTGATCATTCCTGAGAAATCAAGCTAATTATTTAGGAGGGATTCCAAAAACATGATATCTTGGCGGCCCTCTCAGCACCCTCTCCCTTGGAAACTCTCACACATTTTTTACCATATGTATCATCTGTGCAGAAACGTGAGGGCCTCTGTCCAGCGTGAAGCCAACACAGCAGATGACTCGCTTGCTAGCTCAGGAGCAGCCAAAAGAATAACAGATGACACCTTGATTTCTTCAAGTGCACAACATTGACCCCTCTTTATCATAATCCACAGTCACCTCTCTTGCTGATCCTTCTTGGGCTCTTACCTCTCTAAATTGAACAGGTCCCTCTATTTTTTCTTATAGTGGGACCCTCTAACCCACATTTTTGGTTCGTTGATCGTAGTGGGCCCATATGACCAACCAATTTTGGACTCTTTTCTTCTGTAGAGCATCCGACTTGTAGTTTTGACTTTATTACACCCCACCCCTACATGGATATTTTGCAATAGTTCACATACTATTATAGATATCAACTTCGAAAACAAAACAAAAAAACAAAATAGCAAGTTTAAACCCACTTTGGCCTCAAGGAGGGTATGGCCCTTGATAGAGCAAAATGGTGGATCAAGATTTGTGTAGATGACCCCAAATAGTAGGGAAAAAGCCTCTAATGATGATGATGACGAAACCTATTTTACTTGAAGCAGCAGTCCAGGTATGAGCAGTAGATAATCCAAGTCAAAATGAATGACACAACAGGAGATACCTCCAATCTTGTCCATATCCAGCAAACTTCAATGGCTCTCTCCTCCCACAACTTCCTAAAACTTTGTGATATTGTCTTTTCTTTCTTTTGATTTGATATTAAATTTGTTTGTGTTGTTGAGGTAAACAACATGCATGATACTCTTTTCTTCTTTTTCCGTTGGTAATAAGTTTCTTTAAAATAAGAGCATAAACAAGCTAAAGAAAAATATCCAGGGACTGAAGTAGGTTAAATTCCGCAGGCCTGAACCCTTTTTTATTGATTAACTGGTAGCAAGGAGAATTGAACAGTAAGAGTGGCGCATCAGTTATGCAAAGATTAAAGCATATGAATGAATGCATGCCCATAAGGGGTCTGAACTCTGGACCAAAGAGGTGTAAGATGTCAGTGTAGATGGCACATCCAAGAAATTATTTTCAAACACGATGGCAGTGCCAAAGGTAACTCACATTATAGCTGCTGGTTTTGCTGGGTTAATAAGGACAAGAGGAACTCATCAAATGACATTTTGGATATCTACAGGTAACATATTGGGCATGGGTGAAGACAAAGTTTTACTAGTAGATGTCAATATTTGTTACCAAAAACCATGACAACCTCGTACAGCTTGAGGGATATCCATTGAATGTTATATGATGGTTTAAGAGGAATGAGCTCTGCCTCTGAATAAGTAAAAATACTCATCAAAAATAATTAAATTTATATGATATGTTCCCTGTGCCTCGGGGTAATGCTTTGGCATAAATCTTCAGAAGGTAGGCTCAATACTATGGCATTCTTCGCATGTGTGAACAACACAGGCATTCACACTTCTATCATCCTTAGTTATTTTAATGATTTCATTCATAAACAAAAGAAGAAGAAGAAGAAGAAGAAGGAAAAAGGCTACATTATCAGAGAAACCATGGGGAAAGAAAAGTGGGGCATTAACACAGCTCAACAATAGTGAAACGAGTAATTTGTAGATTCTTGCACACCACAAGTGTACTTACAGTAATGTAAAGTGTCCACCAGAAGAGCCATGAATCCTTCTTGTTCATTCGAGCCAAAGACTGATAACCAAATACAAAAAACTGAAATGAGAGTGCGGGTGTGTATGTGTGAATGAGTAAATTGAGAAAGTGCAATTTTTAGTGATCCTCCATATGTAAATATTCATTTTAGTAAATATGTTCTCCATGGTTTAGAGCAAAAAAGTATGAAATAATATGAACCTCGTGGTCAAGACATTCAAATTTCCAGACACTCTCCCCTTGCTCATCTACTTCATTCCACCACCTCAGACCAACCAATATCCGTCCACTGACATTTTTTACTACCCAGAAATCAAGAGCAGCCAGCAATACAGTTATGACAAATATGATAACAAAGCTGTTGATAAAAAGTGCCGAAAGTATGTAGAATGCCAAAGCTGCTGCCTGCCAAGGTTAGAAGGCTGTGAGTGAAAGATCACAAACAAAAAAAGCCAAATAAAAATACCAAACAAACAAATCCCATACCTTAAAGAGAACATGAAAGAAGCATGTTTTTGGATTGGCATAGTTCTTCCCTGTTGCTTGCAACTTAACAATTGTACAAAACAAAGAAACAAGTAGCCTTCAGATAGGCAAAGAACCAAAGGCAATACTTTCATAAATAAATAAAAAGTAAGAGACCCAATTGCCAAGTTCTTAATTACATAGCCAACTTTAATCTATTTAACAATTGTACAAAACAAAGAAACAAGTAACCTTCAGATAAGCAAAGAACCAAAGGCAATACTTTCAGAAATAAATAAACAGTAAGAGACCCAATTGCCAAGTTCTTAATTACCTAGCCAATTTTAATCTATTTAAACTTTATGGACAAAAAGCAACTAAGAAACAGCAATTATTTCAGCTTACACAAAGCTGCAAATAAATTGGGGCACAAGTAATTCATATGACCATATTGAGCTAGTCCAGTATTTTTCTCGCTAAGCTTTGAACATATTTCCTCTTAACTTACAAACTCGTAGGGGTTAAGCTTTGCAGGCAATCCAACTCTTCTCTTGTCAAATCCAAAAAGGACCAGACTTTCAAGGGCATTCACAGAGAAATTAAATTGTAAATCCAATGAAATATGTCCAATTATCTCAAACAATAACAGATTTAGTAATCCACAATGAAGTATGCTCAAAAACTTAGAGGCTTCCTTTTAACGGTTCACAAACATCGAATCATCAACATACTTCCTTTCAGGAATATTTATCTGGAGAAATTAAACACAAGAAAATAAAGAATACAAGCTCTAGAAGATCACCCCACTCATTTAGCCAAAAAGTTACAAAAAGAAATACGAAGAATGAGGATCACTTCCACACCATAAAATGGGGTTTCTAAAACAAAATGAAAAAAAATTATGATTCCCTATTAATCCAAACACCAACTCTATTGAACACAAATAATGGATGATTCACTATGCATGTCTCTTTTCCATGTTGTAGGATGCGGTTTGTAGTCAGGATCTTGTCTAAACTCTGAACTTGCCATCCACCCAAATATGGCGAAAAAGTATGGAGCATAAGTGCCCCAAACAACGCAACCTAAAGGCCCAACACAACTATCCACTTGAGTTATATGAAAGAATTTAATGGAGAAAAGGCCCACTTCCATAAACTATTGATGGGGCTTAATCCCACTATAAGTTGTTTCCAAGACAGCTCAGCAAACACGACATATCCTCATCTCCACAGCCTTAAGCCCCCCAACTTCCCAAAGTGCACGCACTAAAACACCTTGTCCCATCGCCTCTCTAGACAGCCACTCACCATCAACTCATGGTTCAAATCTAATCCAGCCAATACAAAATCAGTGTCACCATAAGACATCTTACACAAAGATGACTCTCCTTCCATCTCCCATTCCAAACCTACTACTCTGCCAAAAACTTGCTGGCTTGGTGCCATGGGATAGATATCCTCCCACGGTCCACACCCAAGAAATATTGTTATCCATGCACCGCTCATTTTTCCCACCATTACTATCACGATTTATGACCATATTGCCCTTAACCATGCTGGCCCAAAGAACCCCTGGCTCCTCCCAAAATGCCAGTACTAAATGAAGCACAAATGCCCAATCCTGCAGCTCTCCTAGACACCGATCATAACCATGGAAACATCCTGCTATCCACATTCTACCATGTCATACTTCAACCTCTCCCAAACTACACTGAGTTATTTTCATCTTACTTACTGCCTGAATAAGGATAAAGAACCCTAGAACAGAAACAATAAGTCCATTAGATCCTTGTCCGCCATACTTATGAGGGTAATTTTACCCAAAAATGGAACAAAAATAGACTATTACACTAGCCTCAATTCATATTTCTGAACAATCAGATCTCATAAGCTTTTTGCGCCACTTATCGATGCATATAGGAATTCCCAGCAATATTTTGGATAGCTCTTCAGCTTTAAAAACCGCAATGTTGGCAAATTCATTTAATCTAGAAGTTTTCCACCCATCAAGGATAGCAATCTTTACCAAGTGTGTTACAATCCATAAACAGCCACATAGACTCTCAAGCTCATCCTCGTAGAATGTACTTGCACGGGGCCTGGGTCAGACAAACAAATGATTGGATTGTCATAACAACCTCTCAATGACCTAGATCTATCCCTTCGATGACATGTAACCCAACTGCTTTACCTACAAACAACTAATAGCTTCCGACACCATAATAACAGGGATAGGTTGTCTTGCCTGAGGTCTCAACAGCCTCAAAAGAAATTATGATCACGGAAACCAATCCCCCATTTAGTCTAGAAAATCCTAAATCTATGTGGTCACAGGCTTTCTCCATGTCCACTCTTATAGTGATTCCTCAACATCCCCACCCTATACCTAGAGTCCACGAAATTGTGGGTTGGCTGCTTGGGTATTGAATGAAAATTTGTGGTGTCTTGCAGAATAAAAAACCACACACCTTTCTAGATTTCTCATTGTTTCAACAAAGATATCTGCTTGAGTTACTTGTTTTAAGAGTCAATATCAGTATCATCCATTGCTCATACTTCCGAAATAAATGTTACAATATTACTGCAATTCATCATACAGTTCACTCATCAGAAACTTAATCAAGAATTGCATCAAGAATTATCAAACCATGGAGATAATTCGATGAAGTTCCACTTTGAACTCAGAATTAGCACAAGAAAATTCCTAACAAAATTCCATTTGACAAAAACCTAAACCTTGCATTTTTTAAATTTAATTAAAAATCCTGAAATGGATGAAAAGCTAGTAAGATAGAAGAATACATTCTATAAAAATATACCTGAGATCCTCTGTAGAATTCATAGATCTAGCAATTAAAATAAAAAATGCACAACATTCACACCATACAATATAAGAGACATAACCAAGTTGCCCTAATCATATAAATGTGATGATCTTATGAGTCATCACTGCAGAACCATGACGCGTCAACGAATGGTAGTATAAAAAAATACTTTCACGGCTCATCTCGGTCTTTTTTTCCGAACTATGAGAAATAAATAGATATAATCCAAGCTTCCTATCTTTCATGCCTCATCACGGTCTTTCTTTTCTCCGAACCATGAGAAATAAATAGCTATAATTCAAGTTTCCTATCTTCCAATCTGTTTTGCCCAGATTTTCGGACTCCTTTGCGCTAGATCTAACTCGTACAAAGCTCAGAGGGAATACAATCTACAATCTCTCTCCAAAAAAAGGAAAACAATACCTAGTTTCGATCCGTTAATACACAATTATTCCAGGTTTTTCCCTAGATCTAACCCATTCAAATTTACGGAAACACGAAGTGCATATATTGTATCTCGAAATTCGAGAAAAAAATACCTGGTTTTGATCCATTTTGTTAGAGGGGGGGAAATCTTCAGCGAAATTCTTCTTTACATGAAGGTAGGCTAAACGAAACTGGAACCTGCTGTCGGACCAATGACAAATTATATTTCTGGGATGGACAAAAACGCCCTTGAGCTCTGTGACACGTGGGCTGTCGTGCCAGTTTCCTTAGGCTTGGCAGCGTGCGTTGAACATGAGTCAGGGGTCAGTCGGGCGCGCCAACCCGAATCTAGTCTGAGTTTGGGTTCATATTTTGGGTCCGGTTCAGCTTGGACCCTATTGGGTTGGATCGACTCGACCAACTCAACCAGGTATAAAATATATATTATATAATATACAAAATAAATTTTTATGTTTCTCTTTTATATTTCTATAATCGAGTAAGCTGGGTAGGGGTCACCCGACCTTGATCGAGGTCCATGTGAAGTGTAGTCGGGTACCGAGAGCATGGCTCCCACTCAAAAATAAAACAAGGGGAAATTATGAAAAAGTATTGTTGACCGAAGTGGTAATGTGCACCTCAAAAATTTACCTAAAAATATTGTTTGGTTGTTAAAAAACCTATAATTGATCATATTCACCGGTAGATAAAAAAATTTGAGTGATTTCAAGTATTAAAAATTATATATCTTGTAACACATTGTCTAAACATCCATTTTTTTAAAAAAATTAAGTGTTTATATAACTACTTAATCTATACCATTTATAGGGCTTTAAATCTTATAATTAGGCATGAAATAGATTTTTAGGTTATTGTAATAGTTTTTGTCACCAAATTGTCCCTTTTAACAAGATTTAAAGGTGTGCCTTGCTTTAATTGTTTAATATTAACACTTATAAAAGGAATTGCCCAAATAGATCGTTTATCTTTGAGTGCGGTTTGTATAGAGCCGAGGCTCTAAACAATCAATATAAATCGCACCTTCAAATAATATTAAGAAATGTGATTTCAATACCGAAAATACTTGTGATAGCCTTAAAATATATTTTTCATCTTTAATTATACAATTTAAAGCTTTAAAGATAGTGCAAAACTTCCAAAATCTTCGTTAGATTGAGAATAAAGTTGAGGACTATATTGGAGAGTTTATAGACTTGTAGCTTGAAACAATTTTTAAGAGACTGAAGGACAAAAAGGTTTGCCATTATCTAAACATGCTCCAACCAGCCATTAGAAATGAGGTATTTTTGCATCAGCTATGAACCTTAAGTGAAGTTTTTCAAATTGCTTTACTAGTATTACATCTATAACTATTTTTATTTTTTATCAAATTTTTAAAAAGTCATAAAAAATTGGTGTTGCATAATGTCCATGTTGCCATATTTTCACTCATTATATGTCCTAAAATAAATTACACTATCTTTGTTTCAGAAAGAGTATACCAATTTTAAAATCCTCTATATTTTGAATTTAAATGTTTTCAGAGTTTTATTGGTGATTTTATTTATAAAATATAAAAATTAATATTCGATCATCTTTCGAGCTTTATCTTAACTCTTTGCTAAAATATAAGTATTTTTTATTGAATTTTTATTATTTGAAAATATTTTATCAATAATTTTTTTAAAAAAAATTGTTCCATACATTGGGGGACACATTTCTACATTTACTTCCCCCGAGGTATAAAACATCAATTTTATAAATGGATGCAAATGGGTGGTTCATCTAAAATCACATAAAACTAATTGTCAAAATGTTGTCTTTATAAAATTATTATTATTATTTTTTAAATTTTATTTATTTTTTATATTCATGGTCTCCGTTTTTTGAGATTTATTTTAGCTCTAGCAAAGGGTATTTTGGTAAGTTTATTTCAACGCAAGGACGGTCTTTTATTTTGCGCATCACCTTTCCCCGTCTTTCTTTCCAAGGAGGGTTATCGGAGTCTGCATATTCGTCAAAATTGTGAATGCAAGGAAAAACTGTACAGAGAGAAGGTAAGTAAACAAAGAAGGAAGAAGAAAAAGATAGCAGAAGAGTGAGAACATGGTGAAGGTTCGAATGAACACGGCCGATGTGGCTGCAGAGGTGAAATGTCTCCGCAAGCTCATTGGCATGCGATGCTCCAATGTGTATGATCTCTCACCAAAGGTGAGCATGCACTTTTTTTCTCTCTCTCTCTCTCTCTCTCTCTCTCTCTCTCTCACGAAATATGTAAACCCTAGTTTTATCCAATTCAAAATGACGTTTTAATTTTCACAACAGAAGATGTTTTATTGTCCATTGAATCGAATCATACTGATTTTGTGGACTGTTTGCTTTTGTGCGTTTTGTTTATACCATAAAGGCTTCCTTGATTTTTATGTATCGATGAATTTATATTCCGTATTGCTTCTTGATCAATTTGTTCATCGATTTTCTAAGATTATGAATATTATTATTTAGTTTCTGTTTAAATTTCTCAATTCCTTCTGTATAGTGCAACACATACCTACTATTGTTTCAATTAATTCAGATTTTGTATAATAACCAATTTAGTTTGATGGGTCATTGCAATTCGTTTAAACTGCATGTGTTATATGAATCATGCATTGGATCACCTTTGGAATTTGAATGGTTTTTATTCAAGCATGAAACCAGTCGGTTTTATTTACATTCATCAATGAGTTCAGATAGTCTGAATATCAACCCAAAATTTTAAACAAGGAATTAATTCTCTTATTTGTTAGCTGCTTTGACTTCATGTGAGTATAACATTGCAAGATTGTTGAATTATTGAGATTTCCGCATCACAAATGTGTATTTCACTTTTTATTTGATATTCGTTTGCTTAGGCTTATCCCAGAATAGTTTTAATCCCCTTATTATTGGTTTTCTTTAGTGGTTATGGTATACAAGTAGTTGAGTTGTCCTATTGATGTCTCCATATTTTGACAAGAACCCACTTGTTCTCATTTTACTCGAGTATGCAATGTCTTCGATTGACATCCTTGAGATTCATGAGCTGTCCTGTAGTACTCCAATTTACGTTCTTATTTTTGCAGACTTATATGTTCAAGCTTATGAATAGTAGTGGAATCACAGAGTCTGGGGAGAGTGAAAAGGTTCTATTGTTGATGGAAAGTGGTGTAAGAATGCACACAACTGCATATGTGAGGTAGGGTATAAATTCTTGATACAATCTTTTTTTTTAAAGGGAAATTTATCAAAATACCCATGGCAGATTAACTATTAAACTTTTTATCTATATAGTTTGATTTAATTTCAAAATACCCATCAAACAACATGTGATCATGAGTTGGAATAGTTGCAACTGTGTAAAATGATAAATAATGCATATCTTATGGGTAATTTGATAAATTTCCTTTTTTTTTGTTTAAATTTGGATCAAGGAGTCCATTATATTCATATATGTCTCATCATGCTTCCTATGAATAGGGATAAAAGCACAACTCCTTCTGGGTTTACACTCAAATTGCGGAAACACATACGCACCAGAAGGCTTGAAGATGTTCGTCAACTTGGATATGATCGTGTACGGGCTGCTAATATCGGTTGATCTTTATAAAGTGGTGGCAATATATTTAGTTGTAGGAGGGAAAATCTTTTTTGAATCACTTTCAAAATTCTTCTTTCTGAGAGACTTTAAAATTTTGATTTTTGGAAGATTTTCATAATGCATCTACATTAGTTTGTGAGATATTTGTGCGTGTCCTTGTGCTCAAGCTTGGGTGTGCATGTAAAGTTCAATGTTAGTGTATTGCGTTATTAAGTCTTTTGTTTTGGCAGGTTATTGTTTTCCAGTTTGGACTGGGTTCAAATGCTCACTATGTTATCTTGGAGTTGTATGCTCAAGGAAATATCCTTCTGACTGACTCAGATTACGTTGTGATGACATTGCTTCGCTCACATAGGTTTGTGAGTTACATCCATTCTCCTTCTATGAAGTGCTGTGTCTGATAGATGTAGTATCGACTAATGAGATGAATGAATCTTACAATGTCAATTTATAGCTTTTATGAAACTTTCAATGTCAATACCATAAAAAGAAACATGTGTAGAGTACAGCTGAAGAAAAAGTAGGTCACAATCCCTTGATTTCCTGATTGGAGGTTGTTTGGTGAGCCATGAAATTTCTAGGAAGATATCATTTGGTTACTTTTTTTGTGACAGACTGGCCCCAGAGAGCCCTAAACTGAAGTCACTTTGTTAAATCAGGGAACCAAGATAATATGAAAATAATACACCTGCTTCTCTGGAGGTGGATAATTTAACGATATGATTCCACAGTAGAAGATGCCAACCTTGTGTTAGATTGCAAAGCCTGGAGAATCATCATGATATTTCATATATTCATGTCGATCCTTGCTTATCGGCATACAGTTGCTGTTTGACATGTCAAGTGCATGAATATTTTTTGTACATAATGACTGGGCTCTTAGGACATAAAATAAGCTGGTAGGATCAAAAGCTCCTTAAAATGTGTTATGCAGACTGCAAAGTTCTGTGGGATTTCCATATACTAGCGCTGCTGCTTGCCAGTGGTCATGTGAATCACTTTAATTGGAGAAATTGCTTATTACTCATTGTTTTGCTATATATATTTTATCTGGTTTGAATGCTTGAAGAATTACATATATTCAGTGTTTGATATATATTCATTTGATCTAGATGATACTATTTTTCTTTCTCATATTGCAACCTGGAACTCATTGTAACACAAGTCAATTGTCACAGGGATGATGAAAAGGGATTAGCTATAATGTCACGTCACCGCTATCCTGTTGAGTCTTGTCGTGTTTTTGAGAGAACGAGTTTTACTAAGATGAAAAATGCTTTAACCTGTTCAAATTCAACCGAGAAAGATGACTTTCAGTCTCTTGAGGGCGATGGTCACAAGACTAGCAATATTGATGGGAAAGCAATGGGTACACACAAGAAGGCTGGTGATGGTGTGAAGATTAAAAAAGCCACATTGAAGACTGTTCTTGGAGAGTCTTTAGGTTATGGACCTGCACTATCTGAGCACATTATTTTGGAGGCTGGCTTGCTTCCAAACATGAAGGTTGGAAATGAGAATGGGGCCACTGTAGATGAGAATACACTGAGAACCCTGGCTTCAGCCATTGATAAGTTCGAAGACTGGCTCGAGGATGTTATTTCTGGTGAGACAGTCCCTGAAGGCTACATCCTAATGCAGAGCAAAACTTCAGGAGATAGGAAAGGCATGTCATCTCAAGAGAGCTCGGACCAGGTTGCTAATTGTTATGTTTACGTCATCCACTGACTATTTCTAGATTTGTATTTATCAAGACGGCAGGAGTAAAATTTAGCCTTGTCATTTAATTATTTTTTTCCTTTATATGATATTTTCTTCATTGGAATATGGATACAGTTGTAAATGAACTTTGAAATTTAAAATCTCGTTTGCCTGTTTGCCTTGTGATATGAGATAATACAAAGACTGGTGTCACATTTCTTTCTTCTAATTGCAGACATTCCTTGTTTTGCTTTAATGTTCGATTATAATGGTTGTAAGTTGTTCTCCATTCATCCACTGACCTGTCTGATACTCTCTTTAAGTCTTCCAAACTCCATCATGTAAACCTACCATTTTTCTGCGTCTAAAACTCCCTTGCAAGCTGTGTTGTGGGACTGAGAGCACTAAACTTCCTTGTTACTTCTTTGAGAGGCACTGTTTGCATCCTTGTTTATGATGACAATAACAGCTAGTTCTTTTTAATTGATCAAGTGCTTTCCTCTCCCAACAGCCCATCCTTAAGTTCTCTCTTTTATCCTTTGTTGCAATGTTATGTTTTCCTGATGTAATTTTTTTTTGATGTGATACAGTTATATGAATGCCCAGGTTGCATCACCTTCTTATCTGGAATTCTGATCATCTCCACACTATTCAATACATTTATGAAATTTTGGCTGCCTCAGAATTTAATTTTGTGTTTCTTATCCTGTCACTTATTTCATATGGCAGGTCTATGATGAATTCACACCAATTTTATTGAACCAATTCAAATCAAGGCAACATATGAAGATGGAAACATTTGACGCAGCTTTAGATGAGTTCTACAGTAAAATCGAAAGTCAAAAGGCAGAGCAACAGCAAAAAACCAAGGAGGGATCTGCTTTACTAAAACTAAATAAGATACGGGCGGATCAGGTTCATTTGGTTCTTTATTTAAAATCAGTCTATGCTGAATGTAAACATAATTTGAAGAAAATACACATAGCCACCAGCATACAGGAATTTTGCAATTTTTATATGAAGAACTACTATAAAAAAAAAGATAGAGAGGGAGAAACTAGTAGCATCTGTTTGGAGTGTTCATATGTCCCGAAACAGTGTTCATTCTTTGAAATTATGCATATTGTTTTTTATACTTTCCTTACGGAAAACACATCAGATCAAAACTTGCAATTCCGGACAATTATGGGTGCATGATTTTTCCCTCAATGCTTATTGCTACCACAGGATTTCTGTTTGTTAACTTTTTTTTTTTGTTATTATTTTGGCTGCTCTTATATTCCTCAAGTCATTCTAGACCTTTGCAGCAGTGGTTTTCAAGTTCATAACTTCTTGAAGTGTTTAAAATGACTGGATCGATATCATTGGTGAACTATTAGGCTTTATCTACTGCTGCAGGATTATGCAATCTTCATTTTGTTTACCGATTTCTCCAATAGCTTTATAACTTGATTCTGATCCATTTATCTGAAAGTTTGGCTGTGAGATGGGTTCATGAAATGGCTGCATTTCGTTAGGTGCAAAATCGATTTTCTGTTGGTTTGGTAGCTTCAGAACAACTGAAGAATGTGAAGCCATGTAAATTTCTTAGAGTGTCATATGACTGAGGCAGCCTTTCTCAATTGTGGCCTTATCTCATTTTGGTATTTCGACCTTAGAGACTTCAATGGTAACCGCAAACACAAAAAGAAAAAAAAGAGACATGTGCTGTGTATCATTTTCAGATGAGCTCCAAAAGTGTTATCCTGCTGCTTTTTTACTTCCTTGCTTCTCTATTTTGGAGGGAGGATAAACTTGCTGCTGAAGTGACTCATACCAGCTTTTGTCAGAGAACGTTTATTGAAAAATAGGATAGTGACATCATGATCATGTTCCAGAATTATTTGTGCAAGGATGCTTGCATGTCTCAATTAGTGTTTTAAAATGCAGGATGTGGCCTGATGCATTGGGGGGGCCGATGCGGCGATGCGGTCCAGATGGGTCAATAAATATAAAACAATCTAAAAAAAAGGTTAATGCATAGAAAAAAAAAATGGAGGTGATTTATGTGGTAGTAGGTCTTCAAAAGTATCAGCTGTCGCCTGTCGGAGATTCTGTGTCAACTATCTCTTGATAGATTCTAGAAACTAGAAACTTGAAACTACCTTCATAAAACAACCATAATCACAAAATTGCAAAATTGCAAACACAAACTTTAAAGTTACAAAATACAAACTAAAAGTCTATGAAGATTAAAGAGTTCAAAAGTCAAGCTCAAGACAAATCATCATTAATTCTCAACTCTTAAGTCTTGAGATTCTAAATTTCAAATCCTAATAAGAGAAGTTATCTTGAGTGTCTCCATGTGCATCATCATTCTAAGCTTTGCCCAACCTTCCTCAAATCAACACCAACCAAAAAAAGTAAATCAACAACCAATTATCAAGCAATACGAAAATCTAATAATTTAACAAAAAACATTTTCCGCCACTTTTTTATTTTTTATTGATTTGATTAAAAAAAGCACATGGATGTGGCTGTTTTTAGTTGTTTGGGGGGTGTAATACCCTCCAAAACCCTTTCTTGGGGCTCAAAATGTCCAAAATACCCCTGCTCTAGTTTTTTTTTTATTTTTCTTATTTTTTATTTTTTTTTATTTTTTAACGGAAATGACTGGCCACATATTCAGATTATGCGGGATGCTGCTGCACATGCGGAGAGATGCGGCACATATCCAGATGCATCTCTCCAAGGTGCCTATGTGGCCTGTTGCAATGCGCTGCCCAGCGCATAACGTCTTGTGCGCCGCATATGCGGTGATGCGGCCGCATTTTAAAAGCATGGTCTCAATCTCCATTGATGTTGGAATGTCTTGTGGTATGGATGTTGGGACTGAGGTGGAACTGAGAGTGAGTGGAACTATCTGCTCTTATCAAGATAATATTTTGGTCAGGTTGGGCTTGTGTTATTTCCCTACACTGGGTGGTTTTGTAGCTTAGATCACAGGTATTGGGCATAGGGTGGGAGCTCTGAAGCCATTCCTGGACTTCGGTCATTGTGTAGATGACATCCTGCCATGTATAGGTGGGTTGAAGTCTATGAGTTGCCACTGTTCTCTATGTACAGAATGCTTTGGATTGGTTTAGTGTGGTTTATTTAGATAATTTATGGGCTTTTTGTTGTATGGGAGATTGGTCGTGGGTGCCTCCATCCGTACTCTGGAAATACCAGTATTAAAGTGAACTCTTGAAAGACAACAGACTCATGAAACTATTTTGTGATATGTACATGTTCTTCTTTGAATTGGACTGAATGATGTGGTTAAGACTAGTGTAACTAGTCAATTTATAAGCAATTCCTATATGAGTCTTTTCTAACTAACATCTGATCACGTCTTCCATTGGTTACATAGTTTAATATTATTTGTTTCCCCAATCCTCACTTCTTTCGCAGGAAAGCTTCAATCCCTCTTGGTATTTGGGCACTTGATAATTCTCGTCTTAGGTTTTTGCTTCATATTATGATTATTCTCAACTGGTAATTAAGTTGAAGTTGACTGAATTAAAACACCCTTGTTGTGCTATGTTTTGAAATGTTAATGGTGTCGCAAATATTTGACATACTTGCATTATTTTGTGACGCAGGAAAATCGTGTACATACATTGAAGAAAGAAGTTGATCGGTGCGTTGCTCTGGCAGAGTTAATTGAGTACAATCTCGAAGATGTTGATGCTGCTATCTTAGCAGTTCGTGTTGCTCTTGCAAATGGGATGGATTGGGAGGATCTCGCACGTATGGTGAAGGAAGAGAAAAAGTCCGGAAATCCTGTGGCAGGACTTATAGATAAACTCCATCTTGAAAGAAATTGCATCACTTTGCTTTTGAGCAACAATCTTGATGACATGGATGAGGAGGAGAAGACCCGTCCTGCAGATAAGGTATTAAGCTGAGGCTACCTTTTTTTTTCTTTTCAAGTCATATTATCTAACGCTTTTATTCATATGATGAATCTTGAGTAATTCATCTGCTGAATGCTTCTGGAGTTTAAGCAGATGTCCTATACCGTAGTGCAGTACTTGTTACCTATATCATGATCAATATCTGTGTTCTTTTTTTGAAACCGTTAACTCTTTATTAATGTGAGATTACTACAACATTTGTGCCCCCAAAGGTGGGGCCAGAAATAAAACAAAAACAGATGAGAAGCTTTCTTTCTGTCCATTTTTCTACTTCAATCTATTTTAATCTCAAGTCTCACTAATGATGGCACCTGGGAATGGGTGGCCAATCACAATAACAACATCGGAGAATGGGTAGCCAGTCCCAGTAACAAGTGTATAAAAGAACGGGTATTTTCAACTGTCTACCTTGAAACCTAGGATCAGGGCCATTGTGGACTGACAGGACGATAGGTGACCTCTCATTGAGCAACCGCTGGCAATGGGTCTAAGTTGAAGTCATAAATGCCCTAATAGAGGCACCTGCTGACCACTGGATACTGGGATTCGAGGGAAACTTCCCTTGTGTTTTCCAGCTCTATTTCTCTACTGTCTTGGGTGTCTATTTCTTTAACACTCATCCAGCCCAAGATGTGCGGTATGAGTGCCAAAGTGGACAACTGTAGACACCTTGCTTTGGCTAAGAAACTCTTAGGAGCCCAAGAGCCTAAAACCTTAGGATCTAGACTAGTCACCTAACCTAACCAACCTTGGAACTTAAACCCACCTTTTGGTCCACCAAAATACCTTAGTGCTACCCAACAACAATCTAGGGATTATACTAGGCTGGATAGACCTTTGTACACGATAATCCATGCACCATAACCACAAACCAAAATACCAAAGAAGCCTTTACCATCAGAAAACCCCACTTTATTAACCTAAACCTACGTAATTAAGCTTATACCTTATAAATCTGCTAAATCAGTGCAAGCCTTTGGAAAAAAACCTTCTGAATTAGGCTCTGGTAATTCCAAATTTGGCCTAAACCATCTCAAAACCTCTTAAAGAGCTTAATCTCTAGATTAACCATCCTGCAACATTAGGCCTCTTAATCACACCCTAAGAGCCAAACCCTAAAATTGTTTCTTTTAAATACATAAAAAAAACATTAAATGAAAAAATTAAAAAGGGTAAATACAACCATTTGAAAACCGCTCAACACACTGAAAACTGACCCAAAATGGTTGCAAGGGACAGGTGATGGAGACATCCCTTGCCCACCCCGACCTCGATGCTGGACCTCACCACTGGCGCTGGACCTCACCACTGGCAAATCAACGGCAAGATTGGACCATCACTTAGAGGGTGGTAGTTACAGGCCCTTGAGATTATATATACCCTCATATAGGTCGATTTTAGGGTCTATGTTCTGAATGATTGAACCTTAAAACCCTATTTGCCTCTTTTAATATTTTCCCCTTATCCAATCCTAGCTCTAGGAACAGGATTCCAAAGCCTGGCTCATAGCCAACTCTGTTCAAAACCCCGTTAAGTCATTTCACAGACTTTGTTCAAGCAGTTTCAAGGACGAATGAGAAGGTTGCTTGGCACCCCTCAAGTCTGATCCAGGCCCCAACTCCAGGTGCATAGCCTGTGGGTGTGGCTTGAGTAAGTACCTTTATTTTCCAATGGTCCTTTTCATTTTCATTAGTATTACATGCTTTCAAATTTGCCCCATTTGAAATTTTTGTCTTGATTTTGTGTTCGGTGAATCTCTAGGCAGTGCGATGACGCATCATGGCAGATAGGTTGTAGGGCCTGTCTTCTATGGTCCGTAATTTGACAGAAGGAAATTTATATAAGCATGCTACCTTATAATGTAGAACTACGGATGCCCCTCAAAAATCCATCGGAAAAGGTAATTTTAATGTTGAAAAACCCTTTGATTGATCATCTCGACATCGAGATGCATGACTATGAAAAATAAAAAGATTTTAAGTCTCAGAAATATTGCATTTTACAACATATTATCTACACTGTCCATTTTCAAGAATTTCATATGTTTATAGATCTACTTGATTGGAACCATTTTTTAAATTTAAAATTTTATAATTAGATATAAAAATAGATTTTGAGATAATCCTGAGAACATTTTACAATCAAAGTTATATACCATGATAAAATTTGAAGGTGCATCTTACCTCTACACTCACGGATGCATCCTTATGCAAACTGCACCCTTGACAGAATTCCCTTTTCTATGTTTTTTGTATTAAAATTAATTTCACTTAAGGCACAAATCAGAGTGGAGAGGTCTCAGACCTTTCACTCCTGATTTGGTGGTAAAAAATTGGATTCGATTGGAAAATTTAAAATGCTTCAAAGATTGACACTGAACCTCTTTTAGACAAAATGATTGTTCCGTAAGAAAAAGTGCTTCAGGCCTCAAGTGTTCTTTTGAAGATGTCACCACTAATATTTTCCTTCACCTATGTTAGATGCTCTTAGATTTAACTTCTTCATATTTCATAGTGCAATGTTATCTTGACCTGTGTAAATTACGCGCTCATCATCATTTTGTGCAGTTTAATTTTCCCATGTACCAGTTTAATTTATCTTCGAGGATGTTCTAAAAAGTTCTTGTCATAAAATTTATGCTATCTAAATTTCTAGTTTCTAGTTTACTTCAAAATCAACTTTTCTATATTCTAGGTTGAAGTTGATTTAGCACTTTCTGCACATGCAAATGCTCGCCGGTGGTATGAACTTAAGAAACGTCAAGAAAATAAGCAGGAAAAGACCATCACAGCACATGAGAAGGCTTTTAAAGCAGCTGAGAGGAAAACACGCCTCCAACTTTCTCAGGTGATTTATTACACACGTCTAAAAGTGCATGCGTTTAAACACAGGCATATGAAAGATATGTTTATTAAATAAAGAGTTTGATGATCCCCTTATATTGAAAAGACAATTCAATCACCCATTTGTTTCCTCTAAGTGATTCTTTATCCAACATCTCTTTAAAATATATAAGTACAAGCTTCAATGCTAATCTCTTTGGTTCTTTTTTTTTTAGTTTATCGCCCCTCCTAGCTTTTTTTTCTTTATTTTTCCTGGGGGGGGAAGGGGGCGGGGGGCGTGGAGTGTTGGTGGGGAGAGGAGGTTTGTGTTGAGGGGGTGGTAGATGAAAGTCTCCTCATGCCTAAGTCGGTCTGTGTCCTAAAGGGGTGCAACTTATTTGAAATGCTAGCTATGATAATGCAAGCCCCTCTCCATGGCTTCAATGCTTTAGCTCTGAAAATCTTTGCAAACCTTAAGTTACTTTGCGAATTTCAATTGAGATAATTTTATAATTAACTTTATGCATAATAAGAAGGATATCAAATAAAAAAAAAAGAAGGTTATCATTAAATATGATCTTTTGGTTGATTCATGGACATTCTTCATATTCCCTTTTGTGTCAGTGGTAGCTAATTCTTGTTTTTAAAATATGGGCTTTCAGGAAAAAACTGTCGCTGCCATATCACACATGCGCAAGGTTCACTGGTTTGAAAAATTCAATTGGTTTGTTAGCAGTGAAAATTATTTGGTTATAAGTGGTCGTGATGCACAACAAAATGAGATGATAGTGAAGCGATATATGCTCAAGGGGGATCTGTAAGTTAGCCTTTCTAAATATGATTATTTATATTCATTTTGGGTTCAAACTTATTATCCTTCTCTTTGGCATGTCATTTATAGTTCATTGCTTGCAATTTTTCATTTAACATGCTATTAAACACTTCTATGATCCATTGGCTTCAATTCGTAACTATGCAAATCCTAATACAATGGCATAGCTGCTTTCTTTCTCTCTATGCTATTAAACACTTCTACCCCCCCCCCCCCCCCCCCCCCCCCCCACCTCCTCCTCCCTTTCTCTCTTCCTCCACCAAGTCATGCTTGGAACATAAAAAGTACCTCCTTGATACGGTAACTTGAGGGTTTGTCCTAAATTTAGGTGGCTGGGCAGTTGTTATTTCATGATGGAGAACAAGATTTGAATCTCCTTTGTTGTGTTATTTCATGATGGAGAACAAGATTTGAATCTCCTTGGTTGTGTAAGCCTTTTTAGCTGGCCTTACATATATTATTTCTCAGATGATCTTCCTGAGTCCGTTAGGGTTTTCAAACTCATTGCACATGTATAATGGTTTTCTTAAACAAATATACTTGCAGCCTTGCATTTGCTGCATTGGGTTCAGTTTCTTCTTTTTGCTGATGGTATTTTTGTTATGTAAAATACACCGCGCAGGTATGTCCATGCTGACCTCCATGGAGCTTCAAGTACTGTGATAAAAAATCACAAGCCAGAACAGCCAATACCACCACTTACCTTGAATCAAGCTGGATGCTTCACTGTGAGTCTCTAGTCTTTGTACACATTAACTTTGGGTAGGTCCAATGGGCATATTGTGTCTCTGTATTTCTAAGGGATACATATGATGTTGTTGGGAATCCTAATGGTCTGTTGCATGTTGCATCTGAAATCTTCTCCCTCAATCTTGAGTACCATTTACTTGTTGCTCATATTGATTAATGCCACAGGTATGCCATAGCCAAGCTTGGGAATCCAAGATTGTTACAAGTGCTTGGTGGGTCTATCCTCATCAAGTGAGCAAGACTGCACCCACAGGAGAATATCTTACTGTAGGAAGTTTCATGATTCGTGGGCGGAAGAACTTTCTTCCTCCTCATCCTCTTATTATGGGTTTTGGCATACTATTTCGTTTAGATGAAAGTTCCCTTGGGTCACATCTAAATGAAAGAAGGGTTAGAGGTGAGGACGAAGGGTTGCAAGATGTGGAGGAGAATGGTTCTCGTGTGGAACCAATGGATTCAGGATCTGATGAGGAAAACGAAGTGGAGAAGAGAAGTGAGGAGCTTAATACTAACTCAGACATATCAATAAATCACTCCAAAATAACATCAAATGGCCCAATTGCGAGTGCGTTTGAAAGTGCTACCTCAATTGAGCTTGATAATAAACTTTTCTCAAAGAAAGAGTTATCTGAACCGCGCATGCTTCCCCAGCTCGATGTGCTTATTGACAGGGCTCTAGAGCTTGGATCTAAGCAAATAAGGGGCAATCTTCATGGGCTTCAACAAGATACCCAATCAGATGACCAGGATGAAATTCCTGAAGAAGGAAAAGAGGCTCAAAGGGCAAAACCTTACATTTCGAAGGCAGAGAGAAGGAAACTCAGAAAGGGTCCAGAAAGTGGTACTGGTTCTACTGAAGAGCATGGAAAGAAAGAAAGCAACGAAAATCATTGGTCAAATCCAACACCTCCTAAAACTATCGAAAACCCAAAACCAACTGGAGGGAAGGTGAGTCGTGGACAGAGAGGAAAGCTTAAGAAAATCAAGGAGAAGTACGCCGAGCAGGATGAGGAGGAAAGGAAAATTCGTATGGAACTTCTTGCAGTATGTAGCTTACCTTTCAAGATCAAACTTTTGCTTTCCATTATTATAGATCAGTCAAGCATGAAATGCTTTATCTTTGTCAGCTTTCTAACTAATTTACTTTGTTTCGACTGTCAAAATTACTTGAATTCCACCATTTAGTCTGCTGGAAGAGCACAAAAGGATGTAAACGAGTCAACAGAGAAGAGAGATGGGGTTACTGGAAATTACAGTGTTTCTACGACGGGTAATATCCTGTAATCTCTAAATAATTGACAGTTTTCTGCCTGGTTCTGTTTGTTGCAGTGGAAGTAAAACCTTGAGAACAATCTTTTATCCAATTTTTCTAACCAACCACATTGTAAGGACTTCTGAAGTTTGCATGGCCATGTCTGCAGCAATCAATCATTGAGTCAGTGATGTTAATATGTTGTGTGTAAATGAATGTTTTCTGTTGTATTTTCCAATCAACTTTCTTGGTTGATTCATATATCTAAAATGGATGTGTTTATGTTCCATTTCCCAATCATCTATTTGATTTATTCATGTTACTTTAAGAAATCTATGAATTGGGGCAACCCAGTGTCTTTGGATGCTGTGCCACCACAACTTATTTATAAACTTGCATAAATATTAGGGGGTAATTGGGGGTTTTCTTTCCTTGGCAAATTGATCTGGTGTTTGCCTTATCTTTACTTTCCCATGACCCAAGATTGATTTAATTTAGTTAAACCAACAGATCATGAGGATATCACAAAGATATGCTACAAATGTAAAAGGCCTGGCCACCTTTCTCGAGAATGCCCAGAGAATATTGATGATGCCGATAACAGTACTGTGACCATGCATAGTGGTGTAGATACTGAGCCTTCAGACAGAATGTTACTCGAGGAAGATGATATTCATGAGATAGGTGAAGAAGAGAAAGTTAAATTAAATGATGTGGACTACCTGACTGGCAACCCTCTCCCAAATGATATTCTACTGTATGCTGTACCAGTCTGTGGTCCTTATAGTGCCGTACAAACATATAAGTATCGAGTGAAGATCACTCCAGGAATGGCTAAGAAAGGAAAAGGTGCGTTACTTTCTTCTTTGCTTTTTGCAAGGATACCAAAGTAAAATTGCTAGTTATTGGTTTTGAGAAAATATACTGCCATACTTTGGACAGCCATGGTCACCACATGGGTCATGACCGTGCTATTCGTTTTCTAAGGACCTATTAATGCACTTGTGCTTTAGTGAAATTTCCTTTTTATTCATATTTTACACTTATTTTGCCTGCATTATTTGCAACAAGATTGTCTTAACAATCGTGGTATAACTTGTGGAAAGATCCATTAACATTATGATATGGATCCTGGATGCTGCTTATGCAGCTGATAGTTTACACCATCTACAATATCGATGAATTACAGATAATTTCCCTTGGTTTTTAAGTCTTTTTGAAGGATGTAATTATAAAACTACCCTTCGAGGAACGCCAAGTTGTGTATTTTTTCTATTTTTTCCCCATCTTCGTATTCTGCTGCTAATGCAGCATGAATCTATAGTAAAGAAATGGCGTCATCCACATCACAAGAAGAGACATATCAGCATCTCTCTACTTGTCAGATTCCTAGGCTTGAATCTGAATGTAAAATACATAAACACTTATAAATTGCATATGCATTATTCTATATATATATATATATATATATATATATATAGAGAGAGAGAGAGAGAGAGAGAGAGAGATTTGGTGTAAAAGATTTGTTATTCATGTATAGGGTTTGTTTGATGCAGCTGCAAAAACTGCTATGAATCTGTTTAGCCATATGCCAGAAGCAACGGGCAGGGAGAAGGAGCTCATGAAAGCGTGTACAGATCCGGAGCTTGTGGCGGCAATAATTGGCAATGTAAAGATCACGGCAGCAGGTCTCACTCAGCTTAAACAAAGACAAAAGAAAGGAAAGAAGAACAGCAAACAAGATGAATAGTACACAGTAACCTGGTGATAAATGACCTAGAGTTTTTCCTGTATCCTACTTAGAGCAATTTTGAGTGAAGAAAAGTAAGATGCCTTCACGCTTAAAAATGTTTTATGTAAGGAAAATTCATGTATATCTTTATGTTTATGTGGTCGCCTAGTAAAAATGAAATGTTGGTGCGTGGCTTGAGTACGATTTTGTTAGTTGCATATGCTGCTATTACACCAAGGGTATAATTGTTTTTTGTATATGCTTTGGGAAACTGACATTGAGCATTAGTTGCAAGCGACTTACCATCAAAGAGCGATAAAAAGCCAGAGAAGTATGTTTCTGAGTGTTATATGGAAAAGGGTGCGTTTTGTATAGAACTGAGGTTCTAAACAATCAAATTTGAGCTCACCTTCAAATAGTATCGAGAAATATGGTTTCAATACTGGAAAGTTTTGTGATAGCTTTAAATTATATTTTCATCTTTAGTTAAAGCTTAAAGAATAGTATAGATCGACCATATCTATGAAAACTTGAAAATCTTAAATATTGACGGTTGAATAATGCGTTATAAGATGCACTACTTTCAAACCTTGAAATTCATTTTTTTTTTTCATGTTCATGCATCTTGATGTCGAGATGATCAATTTGATGATATCTGGGCATCAAAACAACCTTTTTTAGTGAAAGTTTTGAGGTAGGCTTTAATTTGGTTGTTTAGACTCTATAAAAACTTTCCCATGAAAGGAAAAAACATCCGACAGATAAAAAATCAGAAAAGTATAGTGCTACATGGAAAAACATCCAATAATACCAATTTCATTCGAGCGCATGTATACTATGTTCCCTTGGGAGCAGGGTTTACTTTACCCGCTCGGTTATGAGACCTATTTGGGAGGGTTTTAATCTGAAATTTTGGGAACCAATTAAGTATAAGAATTAGTAGATGATTATTCTCAAAAACAAAATTTGAAATTTGAAATTTCAAACACTTTGATTTCACCATCTAAAAATTGGGTGGTCTCCGTTCAATCTCGAAAAATTATTTTTGTTTGGGCACAATTAGATTTTTTTTTATATCGAAGTTCATCAATTGGTTGAAGACTACCACCCTAAACTAATTCTAGGTACGGTTTTACCTGGAAGAGTAAATGGACGTATTCCTGCAAGCGTAAAATATCTTTTAGCCTCATTCGATAAGTTTAGAATTCCAGATTTTCTTCTAAAATTTCAGATATTCTTTTCTCCATTATTTTCTATTTCTTTTCCTTTCTTTTTTTCTTCTATTCCCATTCAAGGCTCTCACTGTTCATGAAATAATGTGAGGATTGGTCCTTGGTCATCTGATATTAAAATTTATTCTTATTGGGAAAATTTATCAATAAAATCAAGAGATGAACTATTAATACTTCTTTTATTTCTATTTAATATAAAAAATCCAAGCGATTTAATATCAAAAAGCCCATAAAAAAACGTTAATATGAGTGAATGGGGAAGATATTAAATAGTTGATACACTTCCATAAATTTCCCCTTTTCCTTCTCCATTCAAAATCTATCATCCATGCAATCTTTCGTTTCTGAAAAGTTAAAAGGGGCCTAACCAAACATTTTTAATTTGCTAAAACGAATTTCTGCCAAATTACAAAGTAAAATGCATCATCCATGCAATCTTTCGATTCTGTAAAGTTAAAAGAGGCCAAACCAAACATTACCAATTTTCTAAAACGAATTTCTTCCAAATTACAAAGTAAAATACCTGTAAGTTATCTTCAATAGTGCCAAATATTAAAACACATCTCCGAAGAATTTCTACCATAAAGAGAGAGAGAAACAATTACAAAAGGACTGTGACCAGTGACTCTGCATATTTACAGCTCTTCGGCGGGAGGGACATCATTTAAGTCAAGCCCCTCGCCCACTGGCACACCCGACCCTAGAGGACCCAAAATCCCTTCCGGACTAAGTGTCAATCCACTCTGTTAACATGAAAAGAAACAGCCAACTCCAAGCTTAGTAATAAGCACATATCTTAGATTATAAATTACTTCATAGAACTGTAAATACCATACTATGAAGTGAATCAGTTTCTCCTAGGACAATTTTATGTACCCCAGTTTCTAAACTTGTCACAGTACCTTTTAAAGAAAAATAAAAAATTATTGAAGCGAATCAAACAATGCATCCTCTAACTAAATCACACACAAATCTGAATAACTCCATTAAGTGAATTGAGCGTCATCTCTGTACATTTTTCTTGGTTAATCTCATGTCCATACATCTGCATAATATTTGTGCAGTGCATGTAAACTACTAAACAGTGTTTCAAAACGCGCTAGGCGGCACCTAGACGGTTAAGGGGTCCAGGCGGGCGCCAAAACCTGGGTGGCCCAGTAGATTTTTTTTTTTTGGTTTTCTCTCTCTACTTGATTTTAGGTTTTAAATGAAACTAAAACCCACAATTTTGTCCCTTTAGTATTAAAAAAATGACCACAAAATACCCTCAAAGAGCCGCATTCTCGCTCTTGGGTGGGGCGCCGGCCTGCGGCTCAGGTTGGCACCCAAGGATATCCGCCTAGGCGCTGGGCGGTCCGCTTTTTGAAACACTGCTACTAAATGCATCGTTGAATCTCACAAAACAATCTTTCATCAATCAATCGTTCCTTTTCTTTACAAAGTAATTTTCTGATAATTTTTTTTCGCAGAGGATTTTATTTTTTATTTTTTCTATGGCTTCAATACTTGATAAGATGAGGGAAAATAGACTTAAGTGGCTGGCCATGTGCAACATAGACCTAATTCAGCACCGGTTAAGAGACGTGATTTGGTTCAAGTGGAAATCACTAAAAAAAACAAAGGGAAGATCCAAAGAACATGGCCAGAAATAGTGAGAAAAAATATGATTACTATTAGTTTTACCAAGGGTATGGCCCTTGATAGAGAGGAATGGAACAACATGATTCATATAGCCGACCCCAACCATTTAGGATAAGGCTTGGATGAGGATGATGATGATGATGAACAATTCAACTAGTTGTTTGGTTATGTCAACATAATTCACAAGGTCTAGAAAAAATCAGCAAAGCACCCGGCATGGCCTGCCACCTATGCATAAGCTAAATAAAATGGAATTATTCAATAATTAAGTGACTAAAAATAGGAGATACCTGAGGCTGGAATCTTAGCATATCAGCACGAGCCATTGCTTCTGCCTGGGCTATCCGTTGCCTGAAAGTCTGAGCCATCTCATCGGCCTGTTGAAAGCCCCAAGGAAAAATCAAAAGTGAATTCCAAGATTTTCATGCTAAAAACAAATTCAAGTACAATTTTATTTCTTTCTTTTCCCTTTTTCCCCACAATTATCAAATTACCTTCTCAAACACAAGTTTTGGATTGCGAATCATGTCTCCTGGTGTTGGCTCGAGCTTTTTGGTGGACAGGCTAACCCGCCCTCTCTCGCGGTCATGGCTGAGTATCATAACCTTTTCAAGAAGAAATATTCAATGGATTTTTAGCTCTTAAAGATACCCAAGTAAAGGACCCATATAGAAGAAGAGACATTCGGAGGGAGGGAGGGAGTACCTTGAGGGTGTCACCGGGCTGTAAGACAGTAGCAATGTCAGAAACTCGATCATGACTGATCTGGCTAACATGAAGAAGGCCATTGATGCCACCAATATCAATAAAGGCACCATATGGCTTAAGGCTCTGAACAGATCCGGTGACCACCGACCCAATTCCAAGCTGAGCTTGGCTATCAGCCATGGCCTTGCGGTTACTGAGAACAAGCCTCGACTGCTCCTCATCAACCTCTACGAATTTCAGAGGCAGCTCTTTATCTATAAGGTCTTCTGCTGCTGTTTTCTGATAGAAACACAGAGGATAACCTTTTCTCGTGAACAATGGATTTTGGTAACTGACCCAAGAAAATTGGGAGAGTTAATATAAGAGGACAAAAGGAAAACTCATGCTACATTGCCAAATATACCACAGTATAATAACATATTAAAAATGAGAAATATGAAGTAGCATTCTGAAAAAAAAAAAAAAGTTAAATGGCTGAGTAAGTCTTCTCAGCTTGACCTGCCCAATCATTTCTGTAACCAAAACCCCAAAATAATTACAAGCAAGAGAAAATTAAGAATGCATATCGAAGAAACTCAGAGATGTGTCAAAAAATAGCAGTTGGGTAAGATAGTACAACTTTACAAGCCGCAAAGTTAAAATCAAACTGACCCAACAAAGGAACCTTTCCTACTGTGATCCACTAGATTTTGAGGCAGAATAAGTTCAGACAAGTGCCTTTCATTAGCTTATTTAATAAACAAGTCATGGAAACATTTTATTTTTAAATGTCCCATAAGGAACAAATAAGTTGAAGAACATACAGTCGATATCTGTGAAAATGGAACAAATCCTCTTAGGCCCTCAACTACAGCCACAACTCCTCCTTTATTACCTCCAATAATCTGCATGTCCCAAAATTAAACATAAGTTCTTCAGTATGAGGTTATAAATTTTTACAATTGTGTAGTGGTACCAAGGAAAAACTCAAATAAACCATGTTTATCTCCAACAAAATAAACATCCTAACTAATAAATATTGTTAGGAAACATACTTAAATCAGGAAGCATATATAAATAGGAGCATAACACAACAATCAAATTAATACTAGCACCGTAGACAAATTTTGATCTCCATGGCCATAATCTAATCCGCCAGCCACATTGCATATTGAGTTATTCATACTTGGTACTTTTTCATTAAAATGAAAAAGATTTTCTCTTAGAATAATTACTATTTGTAAAATTCTACAGGTAATAAGCAGCACAGTAATCGTGCAGTTAATTGCATATCGTCCTATTCTTTGTGTCCTTTGTCATCATTTGTATTAAATTTGGCTCTTTTGGCATATGTCCCCAAGTCACTAATATATAAGAAGCACACAATCCTTCAAGAGGGAATCACATGATATAAATATGCATGAAAGTAATGTGAATTATCGAAAGGGGAATATGGACATGCTGACGAGCATCTCATTCATGCATATATATCTCTTCATTGATATAGACCTCACATAATAAGAAAAAAACCTACTGCTAATGGCTGAACAACACATGCATGGAGGGAAGTGTTATGGTGAACATAGTTTACAAAACTTACGTCTATGCTTGACATAGAGCTACAGTAATCCACCCTAGAAGACCCAGGTAGGATATCTTCAATCTACCCTTTTGTGGCATCAATTTATAAATTCATACTTTGCCCATCCTACAAGTCTAGCATATACAGTCACAATTAAGATAATCCTATCAAATACTTTGCCCATCCTACAAGTCTAGTATATACAGTCACAATTAAGAAAATCCTATCAAAACTCAGAAGATGCAATGATAGAATCATGGATTTAAAAATATGTACATTAAAAGAGACATGTAATTTACAACATTGTGTACGAGAATATTGCATAGATCTTCTGTGCTACAGAATGCACTTCTAAAGTTGCATAAGGTTTTTTTTGTTGATAAAGTTAACACTGTATTTAATAAGCAACGCAATACATAAGTCCAAATAGAGCGCCCACAAGCCGGGCCTCTCAGCCTAAAAATGAGGTATCCTCAAAGAAGAGGTCCTGTACAATAAATGAGGGTCTAATAGCAACACCCTTTACAACGACGTGCAAAAAAGGAGAAAACAGGGGTTGTAGAGAGACGTAGAACCAAAAGAAGGTGAACAGCCAAAAACAACCCCAGAATATATAAAGAGACAAAAAGATAGTCGCAGCCTTGTAAGAACTTGCATAAGGTTAATTAGCCATTTTATGCATTTTTCAGTGGGGTTGTTCTCAAAGAAAGAATGACATGCCGCGTCCATGACGTGTCTATCATCAACTCGTCTATAAACATGATTTGAAATTTACTACTTGTGTAAGTGAGGCCATAGTTTGTTTGACTTTGATACCATAAGCCAAAATCTAGAGTCCACCTAGCAACAGGGACAATGAAAACTGATACATATCAGAAAAGTAAAAGCAAACCATAGCACTGGGAAAGAGCCAAATCACCATAACATATTGATAACCATATACATTTAACCTCTTCTAATATCTCCATTGACAATGTTGAGACCAATGGGCATATGAAGGACAACGTAAAAAATGGTTCCTATTAGAAAACTAAAAGCAAACCATAGCAATGGGAAAGAGCCAAATCACCATAACATATTGATCACCATAGACATTTAACCTCTTCTGATATCTTCATTGACAACGTTATCACCATAACATATTGATCACCATAGACATTTAACCTCTTCTAATATCTTCATTGACAATGTTGATAAATGACAGAAGGAAAGTTTCCGGCATAATACGTAGTGTATACCACCCAGGAATTAGACTAACAGTCAGCTTTGATGTCGAGAGTAATATATAAATTCCCAATGCAGACACAAACATGCGCACACACACGTACGCTAATTGCACATGCATTGTATGATACTTTAATTTTAAAAATATCATAATTTTTCTATTTTTTATTACATTTTCTTTTGTTGAGTATTTAACTAATTTGTGCCATGATAAAGCAATTTGATTTTTCAACTTTCCTTAAGAAATTTACTATTTATAACATGTTTAATATAGGATAAAAATTCAATTTTTTTCCAAATGAATGCTCTTTGTTTCAAAAAGAATAAATGCCAATATAGGATATAAGATTCAAAATTTAAGAAAATAATCCGAACTAAATCCTATTTTATCACTTCTTTATAAAAATATTTTCAATTTATGACATTTAATCATAACACAAATTTTAAGATATTTTAAATTATGAATATTAAATTATGTCAAATTAAATAAGAGATTTGACATTTTAGGAAAGACATAAGAGACAAGTCCAATTGTCTCTACACCTTTGAGAGACAGAATCTCGGAAATGATTGGAGTTAGATAGAGGGACACATTCATTGAATTTTCTTAGAGATAGAGATTGAGAATGGAATGCGAGGAGAAAACTTATTCATTATCTTTGAAAGAGACCTTAGGAAAACTAGAGGGAGAAATGATTTTTAGAAATGAATTCAAAATTCATAGAATGAGTGTAGCGAAGATGAGGACGTTGAGATGGATTAGTGGCGACACAAAAAGATATAACAATTGAAACAAACACATTCAAGAAAATTTAGATGTAGCACCAATAGGCGATAAGATGAGAGAGAGTGGACTTAGGTAGGCTGGCCACATGTGGCACGGATCTAATACAACACCCATTAGGAGGTGCGAGTTAGTTCAAGTGGAAGGCTCAAACAGGACAAGAGGTAGGCCCAAAAAGACATGGTTGGAAGTAGTGAGAAAAAATATAGAGACTTATGGCCTCACTAAGTGTATGACCTTTAATAGAGAAGAATGATGAATCGGGATTTGTGTAGCCAACCCTAATTAGTTTGAAAAAGGCTTTGACGATGATGATGAATTCAAAATTTATACTATTTATTCCCTCTCTCTCTTTTCTCTCTACACACACACACTAATGGGTTTTTCTATTGTTAATATACTATGAAATTCTATACGTTACATTTAGAAAGGGATGTGAATCATCAAAATTACTTTAGTTGCCCAATTCTTTATTCCACGTTTATAAAATGAGTAAGATCACATTTGTTATTGGAAAAGGTATTGTTGACATTTGCACTAAAAGACAAAGGGCATCTTTGTTATCTTGAGAAGGGCATTTTTTAAACTTTTACTAAAGGAAAAAGTTTATATAAGGGTGGGGCCCTAAACAATCAAATTAACGCACACCTCAAAAGTTCACTAGAAGAGATTGTTTTGATGCCCAAAAATCCTCAAATTGATCATCTCGACCTCAAGATGTATGAACATGAAAAAAAATAGATTTCAAGTCTTGGAAATAGTGCATCTTGTAATGCATTTTCTGGTCAATTTCAACATTGTTAAGTATTCATAGATCTGCTTGATCTACACTATTTTTGAAGCTTTAAATTTTATAATTAGAGATGAACATAAATCTTCAAGCCATCACAAAGAATTCCAAATCTAACATAGCATCTTTGGACACTATTTCAAGGTGCACCTTACTTTGATTGTTTACGGCCTCAGCCTTATACAAACCACACCCTTTACTAAAAGACACATGCAATTAAATGTAGTAAAGTACCTAGAGTTTCTATAGTTACCACTGTCTTTTAGTGAAAATATAAAATATCCTTTCTATGACAAAGATGCCTTTACTCAGTTTTATAACCATGGAAATTAAAGTAAGTTGAAGGTTCACACGCCTTTATAAATGTAACCTATAGAATTTCATGAGGTGTTCACCATAGAAAAACTACTATATGTGTTTGTTGTGTGTGTGAAACCCACTCTGTGATTGGTCGGCTAGCACAAGAAAATCCAAAGAAGTTATCACAGTGAGCCACAAGGAAACTTGCATGTGTGGTCCTCGCTCCTTCAAATACTCTGTTATGAGCATATGTTTGATCCCACGTTTTAAAGATATACTCTCTTCATCTCGATGAATAATCTAAAAAATAACATTTAAATAAATGCACCCCAAGAAGTGGTTTTTAATTACATTAAATGAAAGTTGTCCATTTGATGGAACAGTTAGATCTGGACCTTAGGAAGATTGTTTTGACCATATATTTCTATATGGCCTTATCATCACCAGATGAGCAATATATAAAAAAAATGATTTTGAGTTCTTTTTGATATTGATCCTTAGGACGAAGAAAGTGTATGTAAAATATGGGGTCATACAAATGCCACTAGCAAATAATTGACGCAGTTTCATGAAATCTCCCCCTATGTGTTTGAGTCTGCACGTGGATGTGCTCGAGTGTAATGTATGTATATGCATGTGCACACGCACACGCACACGCACAGGCACATGCACACATGCCCGTGTGGTGGGTGTAGGCATGAGTGCCTATGTGCATGTGTGTAGGATTTAGGTGCTTGGGGACCTACCGATCGTAGTAAGTCTACCCTTCCGAAGTCCATCTTGGAGATGCATTTTGGAGAGATGGATTTCGTATTTAAACTGTACAGATATATCCACCCCAATCATGTCTCTGATTAAAAACTTAAAAAAGAGAGAGAGAATTTGAGCCTTAAAATGGTTCATATTGTGTTTTCTTTTACTATCCATTTCAATTCTTGAAAGATCATCAGATCTGCTCTGTTTTTGGAGCTCCAAATTCATGAGTGGATTGAAGCAATATGAGGCGTGTTTCAGGTTCTAAAGCCCAAATCAGGGTGTACATATGAGTCAGCCAACTCACCAAAAACTTTTCTTATATACAAAGAGTAAATCTCTGTTCAGAAACATGTTGGTGTCAATATATCCAACTTATAAACAATTTCAATGCTTATACCTTATTAAAAGACATCCGATTTTTCTAAACACCAAACATGCAACACAAATGAACAAGAAAAAATAAAGTTTGCTATAGAAAATAAAAAGGTGGAAAACATGGAAACGTGCCCACCTTACCCTTAACAACAACATCCTCAGCCTGCAATTGCCGGCACCTCTCCCACGCGAGGTCGAATTGAATAGACCGAAGGCTAAGAATCAAACTATCATCATCTTCACGCTCCCCAATAATCACAAACTCTTCTTGCATGCCTGGAAAAATGCCTGCCTCTGCCACATGCTTCACCTTGTAAATGCATGCCTCTTGAACAGGTAAATATGCCGTAGATTTTGCAGTGATATCAATGAGAGCTCCATTTGCATCTGTTCTAAAAACTGATCCCTTGACCTGATAGATTGTTGAGAAAAATAAATGGTACTCTCAATTATAGTCTTTTAATATCAGAGGTACCACAGCAGAGCATGCCTTTCATCTCTACAGTCATGAACAACATCACTGCTAATTTATACTAATAATATTTGTAATATTTAGTAACTCATTTCATTGCTGCACTTTTTTTCTTATGAAAGTATTATCTAGAAGAAAGGAATATCCATTCTCATAGCACACAGAAGACTAAAGACATTGGTAAGAAACTAACAATAAACACTGCATGCACAACACAATTCACATCAATCAAAATGAGAACTGTGCTGATCTCTTTTTCCATGAAAAAAGAAAACCAATATTGAACTTGCAAATTCTGGTACTTGAACCTAATGATTATATGCTACATGTACCTTGCTATATATATGCTACCTCATGTCCTCATATGACTGAAATTGCTGAGAATTTTACTGAGAAAGAGGAGAAATCTACAATCCAAGTTCACATATTTAATTGCCTGAAGATTCTGTTTCAGCTTAAATAGCTTAAGAATGAATTAGGTATGTGGGTGACCTCAACTTCAACAATTAGCCCTCTTTCTCTCTCTAAACAAGGTAGAGAGAGAAAGTGAACATGGTAAAGGGATTTACCTTAGAACCAATCTCGGATTCAAAGTCATATTTATCAAGGGCGGCATGGAATTCCTCAGGAGTGAAGGTGACGCCTTCCATTGGGGAGGTCCAGCACCTCTCAAACGCCTCCTCAAACATGTCTTTGAGCTTCTGCCTCTCCCTCGTCTGAGCATTCGTGGATATCGCAACAGCTGAGATAACCCTAACCCTAGGCCCACCTGCTCTCTTACATGGATTCCTGGTGCTGATGAGTTTGGTAAGAGAAGAGGGGGATATGAAGGAGCTTCGTCGGAGCCTTGGGGATGAGGAGCTAGAGAGAGAGACACGGGTACTCACGATCGCCATGAGAAAGAGAAGAGAGAGGAGTCCGCTATCTCATGGAAGCGAAGAAATGGAGAGAAGTTGAACTCACTGCACCGAAGCTTGAATGAAATTGTGACCAGATAAGATGATAAGAGAGGGAGTAAGTGTACCAGTGTTAGCAAATTCGAACGCGACATCAGGCTGGAAGCGGTTTAACGGTCCGATCGGTAAACCGGCCTGTTCAATTGCTTTAATCAAACGGTTAAAAAAATGTTAAAAAAAAAAAAAAAAAAAACTAAAATACGTACAATCATATAAATAATGATTAAAATAAAACACGAACTTGAAAATTAATAAAAATAGATTTTAACCCATGTTATATTTTTCAAAAGCTATTTTTTTAATTTTCTTAAAAAAGATAAAAAAATGTAAAAAGTGAATATTAATGACTCAAATAATTTTTAATCTTTACTATAATGTAAAGAATATTTAAAAATACATTACAAATCAAATTCGTTATTTTTGAGGCTTTATATATAAATATATATATATATATATATATATATATATATATATATATATATATATATATTTTTAAATACCTGTTGATCAATCTAATTGCTCAAAACCAGAATCGGCCACTGGCTGGTTCCAATCTAACTGGACGGCTAGCCATTAGATTGGGCGATTTTGCCAACTATTTAAGCGATTTGGGTTCGTTTTGATTGTGGTCGTTCCCTGTTGACTATGGACGGCTGAGATCACATGTACTCTGACTAACAAACTCCTTCCAAAATTCTGTGTTGTTCACCCGCACTTAAATGTTTCGAAAGGAGTTAGGTGTATTTCATTTCAAACCCTTCCCATTCCAAAAATTAAGCGACTTTATGGGTTTTTTAATTTTATTTTTACATTTACGTTGGGTTTATAGTTTTTTTTTTTTTTAGGTTATTTTTATGTGTTTTTAGCCGTAAAGATTTAAGAGATAAAATTAGAAGCTTATTTTTTTAAAAAAAAATAGATATGGACAAAGACGGGAATGGTTGAGTTAGTTAGGATATGTTTTTTTAGAGATAAGGGAGAGATAATGTTTGGTTTGTTATTTTTATTTTTTATTTCTGGTAAGTTTGTATTTAAAGAGAAACAATAAAAAAAAAAAATTGATCTTGTGAAAAGATCTTGCAGACTCGTCTGCAAAGAAGTATAATTTCTTAAACTTTTATTTCATTGTTATTTTTTAATTTATTATTATTTTTCTTGTATCACTTTCGAATCTAAAATCTCAAAGGCCTCTAATCTTAACTTCCACGATTAGGATTTAAGAACACGTGAAATGATGAATTAAACCCATCCCAAGGACCTCCCAAACCGCCTTATCAGGTCAACTCAATGGACAATGCACTTAAATGGGAAGAAGAATCAAAACGCAATGAATCCCTAGAAGGTAATAAGGGCAAGGGTACACCTCCATCAACAACGGCACCCCAAGACCAAGAAAGTCCACTAGGTGGCATGTGAATCCCCATTCATAGAGAGAAACTAAGAGGGGTGCCACTGAGTCAAGAAACAAAACCTAAAGGGACTCAAATCCCCTGCAATTGACAAAAACCGAGCAGGGGCAACCCCATCTAACCAATTGACAAAGGCACTACTGAAACGCGAAGGGGCACAAGTCCCCACTATCGAATACCCGACACAGACAACCTCATTTAGCCATTTGTTAGGGTCTGTGGACAATGAAACAACATGGGTGATCGATGAGGTTGTAGCCTCATCTAGTTCACCCATCCCGACACTCCTTAAGGCAATCAAATGGTATCACATTCACCCTCCTAGTTGGAGAAGTCTCATCCGCACTTGAGTACTGAGGATGAGCCTGACGAGGAACTGATTCTAAAAAGAAAACAACAACCCGAGTTACTAAGTAAAATAGATCATAAGAAGGAAATATGATGATCACTCATCTTCTTTAGTAACGAAGTGAGGCCTTTGTGCCCACTTAGGCTCAATACTCCAAGATATTAAAGCCCAAGTGAGCACAAATCCAAACGATTTTTAAAATCAGCCTTCTAAAGTTAGAACACACCAGGACCAAAAATTCTATCTGTCAGTCCTGTGTCTTTGGAATCATTAATCCAAGTACCAACATGCACCACCATGTTATGGAGCCACAAACGGGATAGTTCAAGGTTACCTGCTAAATGGTATCCTTCACACACCTAGTCTTGATACCCTTATGCAGGGACAATTCAAATTTTTTAAATAAAAGTTAAATTTTATTAAACCCCAAAATTTAATTAAAACACACCTAACACATGTTTCGGGATAGGTAACAAGAAAACCTCTTTAAGGATAAAATCTCAAATGAGCTTTGCAACCCTAGCGAAGGATAAAAGGACTGAGAGTGGCCCTGAGTCCAAAGAGTCCAAGGTTCAAGTAAAGTATTCTAAATGGATCCGACATCAATTCATCGACCATCATCAAGAAATAGTCGGATACCAACCGAAGTGCACACGAGGATACCAAAACATGGGCCTCTCTACAGCCCAAAGAACGGGGAGATGATCGCAATTTTGGAGGGAATGCAAGGGAGTTTTTACCTGATCTTAGGGCGACCGGCTACAAACAAGTATCGCCGATCTCCAGAAAAAGAGAATTTACAAAGAAGGGCCAATCTGTATGTAGAAATCCTCAAGAGTCAGACAAGAATTATCTAGTTCCAAAAGTACCAAATCTCAAGCACCAAGCTGATTATAAGCAGTGGTCATTCAAAAATAAAATAGAGAAGAATAAAAAGAGACAAAAAAGAAGGAAAAAAGAGCCATCGGGCTAAACACCAAACAAGCACCTCACGAATGTAAAATAATAATAATGATAACAATAAAAAACAGGAGGACTAAACATCTTTCAAAAGCAACATCAGTATAGAGAAGAATAAAAAGAGTGAAAAAAAGAAAAAAGAGCCACCGGTCTAAACACCAGAAAAGCACCTCGCAGATGTAAAATAATAATAATGATAACAATAAAAAAGAGGAACCTCGGCCATCCAAACTTCAAGAGGTTGGTTGTGGGGGAACGACATTGGAAAACCAAAGAGATCCTGAATAACCTGAGCCAATATCCCATATTCTACAAGACATAGTTTGTATAAAAACCTTGAAAACCTTTCTTTGGTTTGTTGCATGAGACTAGGATCAAAGCGCAAGAGGCTACTTGATAATTCTTTTTCTTGAAAGTCCTCGCTAAGCTTAGCTTAGCTCATAAAAATTTATTAACAAAACAAATCCTTAAAGAAAAATGCTTGGGCATAAATTATTTTCACAAATTTAGCTTCTAGGAGTCGACTTTGGGTAGCAAAAAGTCTTCAAAAAAATAAATTCCATTAAAAGGGTCACAAGTGGTTAACCTACAAGACCCGCCTTTACAAAAGAAAAAAAAAATTAAAAATCTTTCAAAAATGTTATTTTCACAAATTTTTAATCTTTTTTTTTAAATTTGTCAAAATTTTCAAGAAATGCTCCATGATTACATGTGTCTAAACTGCTATCCAAAATATTAATTTGTCTGTCAAAATTACTATTTCAAAATTTCTTCAAAATATTTTCTTGAATTTTATTTTTAAAATTTTAAAAATAAGCCCCAAAGTGGCAATGGCCTTTTTACATCCATCACTGTATAATGCTCAGAAGGCTCCACAGTTGCATGAGCTTAAACAGTTGACTATGTCGATTTCAAAATCTCCAATTATCCAAAAATTTCCTTCAACTTTGTTAATATCTAATTCCTTATTTTTCATCTCTGAATTTTCGAACACCAAATGCTAGGATAATCCTGATTTGGATGCTTTCAAAATTCTTTGTCTGTCATTTCAAAAACTGCAATTTCTTTTATTTTAATTCATAACACAACGCTAGTATCCGTTTTTAAAACTTCTATTTATTTTCAAAATTTTCTAAAAGCATTTTTTTAAATATATCAACCTGAAAGATGACACTATCTTGTCATTCAAAGTCTAACTATGAGATCTAAGAGGATTGTTTGATCTAGAGAATTAAGAGTACAATGGGGAAGATAAAAAACTATGAAAAACCCTTCAAACTCATCATGTCTTCTTAAACCTTCCCAAAAGATTTGAATATATATATATATATATATATATAGGGAAAATGTCCTATTATATCCTATTTTTAACTTCTATATCCCATCAGACTCAATTATTGAAAATATTACTTGTAAGCAAAATGACTTAATCTTTTTTATCTTTCAACCCCCTAAACCCTTTTGACCATGTATTATTGACCTCAATAACTTATGAAGTGACTCTCTCTCTCTCTAAAACTCCATCTCTCTCTCACATTATCGTCTCTCTCACTCAAAAATCCATATCTCTCTAAAACCCAAACTCTATTTCTCTCGCTCACATCATCGTCTCTCTCTTTCAAAACTCCATCTCTCTCTCTCTAAAACTCCATCCCTCTCTAAAACCCAAACTTCATCTCTCTCTCACACATAAAGTGTGCTCGTGTTCGAGCTCAATCTAAACCCCTTGGCTGGTAAACTCATCGAGAAGTGAAAAGAGAGCAATGGAGTTTTAGAGAGAGAAAGATGAAGTTTAAATAGGGTGTCATTTTAGTATTTGTTTGGGTTAAAAATTTATGGTCAAAGGAGTCCAGGGGGTTCTAAGATAGAAAAAATAGAGACATTTTGCTTACAAGTAATATTTTCAATTCTTAAGTTTCATGAGATATGGAAGTTAAAAATAAAAGATAAGGATATATTTTCCTATATATATATATATATATATATATATATATAATCCTTAGAAATCCGTAGTAAAACGAATTCCCTTAACCTTCAAAGCTCTGAGCTATTAGGAAGCCTTAGGTGAAAAAGGGAAAAGTAGTTTTGATATAAAGCTAATTTTATATGCATGTCAAGTCATTTATATCATTCAAATTTTAAAACCCAAATTGCTAGCATGACAAAACTCATGTAGCAATTCCAACATGCCACTAGCAAAAGAATCCAAAGAATGGTCAATCTAAATCCTAGGATGAAACGCCCTGATAACTCTCATCTTAGGATTTAGATGTGCCGTCGTCAGCACTTCAACTGCCACTAGCAAAAGCATCCAAAGAATGCTCAGTCTAAACCAATGGTAGTTGATATGCCGACGGTTCTGGCGGGATCACCATACTCTAACCATTTGGTTTAGGCATTTCAAGTTTCCAACAATTGTATATGTCTACTTCTTTGCCCATCTCCTACCTCTCGAAAAGCAGAGAGCACCAAAGAGGGGCAACCATAGACACTCCTTTCGAATTTAATATATTTCTGAACTCTGAAACCTTGAAGCACACTATCCCAATACACTATATGATACATTGAACTGTAGGCCATACCCAGACCATAATCTAGCTTAGAATATTCTTAAGAATCCAAAATACTTGTTTAGGGGAAATTTTCCCAAATTAGATTGGTCCAAGAATGTAAATCAAAGAAAATATTCAAAATGAATCAAAACCGAAATGATCCAAGTCAAATATGTCAAAATATATCGAAAACAGGCAAGTCTGCAATATTTTTGTGTCCAATGGAGGCGAAGGTTGTCCGCAAATGCCATGTGGATGCCCCAGATTGAACCAGATCACTGCCTTCCTATTTTGAAGTAAACTCTTCTATAAATAGGCGACTTCTGATTCATTTTGGATGATTTAGACATATGAAACTCTAGCTTCCAAACCTTAACCCTAATTCCATATTTGAAACTCTAAACCCTACACGTAGGCTACTGCATCGTTAGTTCTAGGATCCTTAGCCAACCTCAGATAAAGAGATTCAGTAAATCCAAAAGCCCTAGATGTAAATTCTTACGACCCTTTCTTCCTTGGAGTGAAATCAAATATAGATTATATACTATGAGACTATAATTATTACAAAGAGATTACAATCACTCATAGCCATTCGATGTCAAATTAGATAGCTTGGGATGTGTCACGAAGTTTTAGAAATGTCGTTTTGAACTTTGAGTATAGTCAATGACACACTTACAACCACCCAATTTAAGGCATGACATACAAGAGGGATTGTGACCTCCTTGTCCTAAAAGTAAATGGTCTCTTTATATATTTTTCTATAAAATAAAGATATAGCTTATGTCCAATAATCCTACATGTTAAGCATATGTTTAATTTATATATTGACAATGATTTAAAGTGATTCAACTCTATGCATTTTTGAAGTAACAAAGTCATTTTATGAAATTCTCAATTAACAAGACTCAAAGTAACAAAGTCATTTCATGACTTCAGAGCTTGAAAATATGAAATTAGACCTTTATGTGCAAAGTCAAATGTGATTTAGGATATTTAAGATCCAAAGTCAAATTTAATTTCGGATCTTGAATATACAAAGTCATAAAGTCAAATGTGACTGGATATTAAAGATCCTAAATCGCATTTGACTTTGTATATAAAATGTTTGGCTTCAGATATTTAAGATTAGAAGTCATGAAATGGCCATTTTGGATCTCAAGAATTTGAAGTGATGGCAATTGGGGAGGGGGGGGGGGTGAATTTATTTAATAATGCTAATTTTAGAGAATATTAGCCCAAATTTTTTAGTTAAACTTATAAAAAGTTTTATATAGGGTGTGGTTTATATAGGGCCAAGACCCTAAACACTTAATGTAAGGCGCACCTTCAAATAGTACTGAAATATAATGTTTCAGTATAAAACATGTTTATGATGGCTTGAAAAGATTATAAAATTTAAAGATTAAAAAATAGTCTAGATTGAGCAGATCTATGAATACTTGAAAATCTTGAAAATTGATGATTGAGATAATACATTATATGATGCATTATTTCCAAGATTTAATCTATTTTTTTTTATGTCCATACATCTTGAGGTCGATATGATTGAACTGAAAGTTTTTCAGCATCGAAACAACCCCTCTTAGTGAATTTTTGAGGCACGCCTTAATTTGATTGTTTGGGCCTCACACTTATATAAACTTTTTTCCTTTTATATATAAATTTATCCTTTTATAAAGTTGTTTTTACTTTAAGCACAAATAACTCAAAATAGTTTACATAGTCAAAGAGATAAAATTAACTATTAAACCTACCCTTTGATTTCCTAATTGGTTACATTAAAGGCTGAAATATAACATGAAAAAGTATACTATAAGACTTTTTACTTTTGGTATAAGGTGGCCACAATTATTCTGATAGCATTTAGACACCAAATTAGAACGGCTATGAGTGTTTTACAGACTTAGTTCAAGGTCCATACAAAAAAATTTTGAACTTTATGATGAACTTTAAGCTTTCATATTTCATATTTGATAGCTAAAAATAATTGTGAGTTATGACCGTATACCAAAAAATAATTACTCTCGTAGATAATACAATCCCATGTAGTATTTTCTAGCTCCGGCAATTAAGTCCAATATGCCTAAACAAAAACAAAAACAAAAACAAAAACAAAAAATACCCAGGAATGCATTCCCTCTCTCTCTCTGAAGATCAAGAGGTTGTGGATATAACCGTAGTAGTGGCTTATCCTCATCTCTCATGTCCCTCACCATACAACCAAAACTTGTGTCCCTCACCATTCGAGGCAAACATTTCAATTCCTTGGAATTTAATTGAATTCCCACGAAACGTAAGACCCTAGAGAGAGAGAGAGAGAGAGAGAGAGTTGGGACTTGAGATGACAGGGGCGATGGTGATACAGCAGAGCCTCTTCAATAGAGGCACTGCACTTTCTCTCTCTAAATCTAGCCTCTCTTTAAAACCCAACTACCCTGATACACCAGATAACCTTCTCAGAGTATCATTTTCCGGCTTCAATGGCTCCCCTCTCAAAAATCCTCGCCAATCAGCCTCCCCTCAGGTATCCCCCTCTCTCTCTCTCTAATCAGCCTCTTCGTCTTTTCTCTCTCTCTTTTTTCCAATTAAAACTTGAAAGTTTAGCTCTTTATTTATTCCCATTACCTGAGTCCAAGAATTATCAGAAATTTCATACTCCAAGCTTTAATTGACAGCTGAAAATTTCATAATCCTGTCATGTACAAAAGATGGGCCTAAATTTACTGAAAATTTACTTGTTAGAACTTAGAAGTGAGATCCATGTCAACAAATAATGTGAGTTTTTTCTCTCACTTTTTTTTTTTTTATGCTACTAATTTTCCATTTAAAATTTCTTTCAAAGTATTACTAGGTTAATCCTTTCAGAAAATCAATAGACAGTCATTTTAAGGAAAAACAGTCTGTGATGCTTTCTGTTCAACTGCCATAGAAAATGAGGAAAGCACCCTTACTGTACATTAGAATGACTAAATCACCCCCCAATGTTTTATGAAATAGTAAATAAAATCCCACAAGCACAAGCGTTTTCTATATTTTGTATGGAAAATTGTTTCATGAGTCGGGGCAAGGATTTCTACATTTCAGTCCTCCAAGGTATAAACTATTCATTTTAAAAATGAATGCAAGTAGGCCGTCCATTTAAAAACAGTTGAAACCAGTGTTTTAAAAAACGCCGAGTCGAACCGGACTCGCCCGGTTCGACTCGGAAATAGTGAAAAGGGGACTGGATCGCCTAAAAAATTGGAAATCGTCAGGTTCTAAAGAGAACCGGACGATTCTGTACAGTGAATCGCCGATTCATTGTACGTCCGAACAGTGAATCGGGAGTCTCGTACAGATTTTTTTTTTTTTTTTTTTGTGTAATCCATGATAGATTTTTTTGTAATACTTGATCGATTTTTTGTAATCCATGATCGAATTGTTTTGTTTTTTTGTAATCCATGATCGAAATGTTTGTTTTCTTTTCTTGTAATCCATGATAAACCCATGATAGAATTTTTTGTAATCCATGATCGAATGTTTTGTAATGCATGATCGAAATGTTTGTTTTTTTTTTTGTAATCCATGATTGAATTTTTTGTTTTTTGCTTTTTTTGTAACCCATGATAGAGTTTTTTGTAATCCATGATTGAATTTTTTGTAATCCATGATCGAACTGTTTTTTTCTTTTTTTGTAATCCACGATTGAAGTTTTTGTTTTTTTTTGTTTGTTTTTTTTTGTTTGTTTTTTTTTTTAATCCATGATCGAATTTTATGTAATCCATGATCGAATTTTATGTAATCCATGATTGAATTTTTTGAAAATTTGTGATTTTTTTTTTTTAATCCATGATCGAATTTTTTTTTGTAATCCATGATGGAATTTTTTGAAAATTTGTGATTTTTTTTTTAATCCATGATCGATTTTTTTGAAAATTTGTTTTTTTTTTTTTTTAATCCATATTATTCAAAGAGAAAATGAGAGAGATGATGATTCTGAGGCCACCCTATCCCAGCCATATTATTCACATATCGAGTCCCAACAGCAACAGTGTAGGGATGAGCACGAAATACTGTAAATTAAATGCTGAATGGCGGTTCGTGCAGGGAAAGAACATATCAATATTCGCATATTCATTCAAAAACATGAAAATTCTTAATGGAGTACCCTCATTTTTTATTAAATTCCTAAAAAACAATATTTATAATGAATTTTAATAATTTTTTCGAATTTTTTTTAAGCTTTATTCTGAACGATCCACCCGAATCCCGATCCGGATCGCCGATTCATCGATCCGGATCGGTTTTTTGGAAGCCCGATCCGGGTCACCGATCCGTTTTTTAAACCATTGGTTGAAACTAATGGTTCAAATATTTTTTTTTTATAAAATTTTTATTTTTAATTTTTAAAAATTATTTACTTTTCATATTAATGATCACTATGTTAGAGATTACATGTCCTTAAAAATTAAATAAAAAATCCATCTCAAGAATAGATTTTAGTAGGGGATTGATTTCTACATGGACTCATAAAAACTGTGTCTATTTTGTATTTCAATAATCGAACATGGTGAGAATGGGTTTGGGGTCGTAGTGGTAGCACTTTTTATACCTCAGTTCAGATTTAGGCTTCCATTCTCACATAATACATTAAAAAACCACTGACGAGTTAAAAAAAAATTGTGGGGCTCTATTATCTCCACTGAATTACCCAAATAATAATAATAATAATAATAATTAATCGGCCTTTGAAGTGAGAATTATAGTCTCTCTCTAACTTCTGAGGTAAAATGTTGTGAAGGATATAATGAAGAGAAAGAGGAGTTTCGGCATCAGAGCCTCCGCAGCAAGTCCTAAGAAGATACTGATAATGGGAGGCACCCGATTCATTGGAGTCTTCTTGTGTAGACTGCTCATCAAAGAGGGCCATCAGGTAATATCAAGAAGCCCACTTTTGTCTTTTTCTAATTTTCCATTATCGATTGAGCTTTTGTATTTCTGTCTATTCCAATGGGGAGTGATGAAGTGAATAAACAAGTGTCTCTTTAGAAAATGCGCCAAGGATCATAAAGAAGCTTTATTGTCTCGGGTAACATCTCACGAAACACTCATTTTAGGACCCCAAATTTTTAAAAAGAATTTTCTGATTGCACCCTCTATGCACTTTAAGAAAAAAAAAAAAAAATCTTAAAAGTGTTACCATTTAATTTTTGGAAGGTGAGATATAAGTGTCCGAAAATTAAAATTTTAAATTTTCTCTTTTGAATAATAATTATCCAGTGATTCTTAGGTGGTTCTCAAGATTTCAAATTGAAAAAAAAAAAAAAAAGACCCAATTTCTATGCAGCCAAACCGGCATATGTAAAATTATAGACCACTTAATAAATCTATCTTTCAGATGGATTTTAAGACTTAATTTTTAAAGACATATATGACCGGTGGTTTCCATTGTTTTTATATGAAACATTTACTTGCATTCATATGAGCTTTATACTTTCTGGATGCATGAAACAATTTTTCTTAAAAAAATCTGCCAAGTAAGTCCAAGGGAGCAAAAAGAGTAAAGTATACGTGCCCAAGGGAGCAAAAAGAGTTAAAGATAAGGGTAGTTTGGTCATATTTTGAAAATTAAGCATGAGTTTGTTTCCCATACTCCCCTCTCCTTGCCTCTTTCGCCTCTCTCTTTCTCATGTTACTCAACCGGCTTCTACGGTGTTTTCCTATTGAATAATTAGAAAAAGACTAGTGGGAATTAGGAAAACTAGGAGGTCTTGGACCCTTCTTGGTACCTCCTAGTTTTAAGCCAGCTCCGATGAGAAGAAAATGGATTTTTTTTTAAAAATAGTACATCTTGTAACATATTTTTGGACGGTCAATTTTTAAGATTTCATAGTTTTGCTGGATCTACACTATGTTTGAAGCTTTAAATTTTAATAATTAAAGATGAAAATATGTTTTAAGGCTATCACAAAGATTTCCAGTAATGAAACCTCATTTCTCAACACTATTTGAAGGTATGCTTTATTTTGATTGTTTAGAGCCTCGGCTCTATACAAACCGTACCTTAGGAAAAAGTTTATATAGAGCCGACGCTCTGAACGACCAAATTAGAGCCCACCTCAAAAATTTCACTAGAAGTCGTTATTTTAATGCTCAAATATCCTGAAATTGATCATCTCGACATCAAGATGTATGAACATAAGAAAAAGATTGATTTCAAGTTTTAGAAATGGTGCATCTTATAACGCATTTTTGGATCGTCAATTTCAAGATTTTCAAGTTTCCATAGATCTACTCGATCTCCACTATTTTTGAAGCTTTAAATTTTATAATTAAATATGAAAATATAGCTTAAGACTATCACAAAGATTTCCAATATTGAAACCTCATTTCTCAACACTATATGAAGGTGTGCTTTACTTGATTATTTAGAGCCTCGGGTCTATACAAACCGCACCTTTTTTAAAAAGAGGAATTATTTAGGAAAAATATACAAAGAGGCCATTTACTTTTGAAAAAGGCCCTACGGAATCCAATTAAAGGCGTACCTCAAAAAGTCACTAGAAGATGTTGTTTCAATGTCAAAAATCCTCAAATCGATCATCTCAACCTCAAGATGTATGGACATAAGAAAATGCATTTCAACTATTGGAAATAGTGCATCTTGTATGCATTTTTTGGACCATTAATTTTCCACATGTTCAAGTGTTCATAGATTTGTTCATTCTATACTATTTTTGAAGCTTTAAATTTTATAATTAGAGATGATAATAAATGTTCAGACCATTATAAAGATTTTTAATACTGAAACAACATCTTTTGACACCATTTGAAGGCACGCCTTACTTTGATTGTTTGGGGCCTTAGCCTTATACAAACCACACTATTTACTTTTGGTACAAGGACGTCACACTCCCCTGTCACATTTGAAATCAGGTGGTTGTGAGTGTATTATTAACTAGATTCAAAATCCAAACGAAAAATTCTCAAAGTTCGTGACACACCCCCAAGTTGTCCAATTTGATATCGGATGGCTAGAGGCATTTGTGACCTCCTTATAACAAAGTGAATGGTTTCATAGTATACAATCCCATTTATCTGTACTTGCCAATTTTTAAAGGAAAAAGTTTACGTGTGGTGGGCCCTAGACAATCAAATTAAAGTGTACCTCAAAAATTCTTTAGAAGAGGTTGTTTCGATACCCAAAAATCTTCAAATCGATCGTCTCAACATCAAGATGTATGGAAATGAGAAAAAATGGATTTTACGTGTTGGAAATAATGCATCTTGTATGCATTTTCTGGACTATTAATTTTCAAGTATTCATGGATTTGCTCAATCTACACTATCTTTTAGGCTTTTAAGTTAGAGGTAAAAATAAATTTTTAGGCCATCACAAAGATTTTCAATACAAACAACATCTTTCGATACTATTTGAAGGTGTGCTTTACATTGATGTTTTAAGGCCTCACCTACACCCATTTTTAAAACAATATATGAAATGATTATTTATTTCTAAATGGAAAATTGTTTGGTGCATACTATGTGGGCTTGGAGATCTAAACCGTCCACCAAAACGTGTCCCGTAAATAATAGTCCTCCAAAGGAAAAGTAATATCAATGGTTGAAATATTTTCTCAAAAAAATATCATTTCTAATTTATTTTTATAGATTTTTTTAAAATAATTAGGATTAAGTTTTATTTCAAAAATAAATTATTAGCTACCCCCATTTCTACATGCGAGTCTGTAGACTCATAGAGACCGTGTCCTTTCCAAATTGCAGGTGACCTTGTTTACCCGTGGTAAAGCACCCATCACCCAACAATTGCCCGGCGAATCAGACCAAGACTATGCCGACTTCTCTTCCAAGGTAGGTGCTCTCTCTCTCTCTCTCTCTCTCTCTCTCTCTATATATATATATATATATATATATATATATATATATATATATATATATATATATATATATATATATATATATATATATATATATATATATTATTCCTTTTTATAGGTAAATAAGTGCATGCTAAAATACACGAGGTAATGTATAAATAGAAATAAATTTTTAAAGTTTAAAATAACTCCATTTCTTGTTTTTTCAATCTTAACTTCGATGTTTCATTTCGATTTATATATTCATGTACAAGCATGAACAAATTGTTAAGTTCACATGTACTAACGAATTGTTTAGAGGCCCTCCCCTTAGCCAAGGGTGTGTAACCTCCTCAGCCAAAGAGATGTATTTCTATATATAATTGGGCCTTAAGTTTTTATGGAAGATATATTATAGGTGAACAAGAGCTTTAATTTATGAGGTTATAAAGTTGCATACTATTAAAAAAAGTAACATTGGTAATGAACCATTTTTTCACATGAAAAAAAATAAAATATTGTATCAAAAAATAAATATAGATTTCTATATTTCCACAGAGACCACATTCAAATTTCACTCTTCCCTATAGGTCCAATTTTATAACCCATACCAAGACTCCGAGGGGCTATACACCAGGCTGTAGGTTGGGTCTGGGTCTATTGCCAGAAAAAAGTGGTAGATTTGTGTCCCCTTTCATAGGAATGGATATGAAAAAAGGGCAAATTTCTACTTAATACTACTCGGCTACTCATCCGAGTTCCATACATTCTCATGTACCCCAGTGGGAACTCGTCTTGGCTGCTAGCCAATTCTGGACACCGGCGGGTTTTCAAATGCTGCTCGTATCACATTGATTATTATAAGCATGGAATATTATAGGGTGAGAGTAAGGCAGCGCACCTTTAATATGTAGTTCTGGTAGTGGTGTCGGGAACTTTATAATTACTTAAAAATCTATTTTCATCTCTATTTATAAAATTTAAAATTTAAAAAATAATATAGATCGAGCAAATTTATAAATATTTGGTAATATAGAAATAGATAGTTTAGGTAACTTATTATAAAATATATTATTTTTAATATTTGATTTCTTTTTTTGTTTTTTTTTTTAATATCCATACATCTTGACGTCGAGATGGTTTCCTAATATCTGAACACTCTCTTGTATAAAATTTTTGAAGTGCACCTTGGTTCAATAGATAGGTTTGCAACCTTGCATAAAGTTTTTTTGACGCCACAGAACATTCGGCTGTCTCATACACCAGCACATACATTTGCAGAAGTTCTTGGATATCAAATATCATTATTTTAGGCGTCATAGGAGTTCCAAGCCTCATTTGCCATGCATTCACCACAAGGTCATGAAAGTGTCATAATAATCAGATTTCTCTATATCCCCCCAATACCAGCTCATCCTTGTTCTTCAAAGAACTACCATTAGAATTGAACTTCATCTCTCCTTCTTTGGGCTCTGTGTTCTCGTTTGTGCTACTCCTTCGGGGAACTTCCCAACACTCTTTTAAGGAAGCAATCCACGGGATTAAATTACGTCAACTCCTTCTACAGCTCCATTGAATGTTTTGTTTCTTTCTTTCCACACAATCGCTACTACCGTGGATGTTTATAATATCATTTTGTATCGGAAAGTAGGAATTTGCTGCTAAAGGAGTGTTTATGAAAAGGCCATGCAACAGTAAGTGGCTACCAAACTCTGCATCTCGTTTGCGCTCTAGCTCATCGATTGTGTGCAATTTGCTGCTAACAAAATAGCCAAATGAAGGCCTGCACCTTATGTGGTGTCGGAAGTTGCCATGCTTTGTTAGCTGGCCCTATTCACATATCTCTATCTGTGGTTTTATAGAAGTCTGTAATTCACTAGCTGCCTCTTTGATAAACTCCTTTTTTTTCTCTCTTTTTTTTGTCTCATCACTTGTGCGTTTGTACGTGTGTGTGGATTTTCTCTTCTTCAATTCATGGACAACTTTATGTCTGTATGGATTCAGGTCTTACATCTAAAGGGAGACAGGCAAGACTTTGAATTTGTGAAGACCACTCTCTCTTCTTCAGACTTTGAGATTGTGTATGACATAAATGGTAATGTCTATGAAATGTTCACCAAATATGAGAATCAATCAAAATTCAAAACATCATTTTCATCTAAAAGGAAACGAAGCCTTTTTATCTTACTCTTCTTGGTTATGTAAACTTCATTAGGTCGAGAAGCTGTAGAAGTGGAACCCATATTGGATGGCCTACCTAAGCTAGAACAGTAAGCCCCGGCTGCTCAAATATTTCCAAATTGGGAAGATTTCTTTAGGAAAGTTCATGCTTATCGTTCCAATTGGCAAGCATTTAAAAATGGGCTACTTTTCCTTTATTTATTCAGGTATATATACTGCTCCTCTGCTGGTGTATACCTCAAGTCTGACCTGTTGCCACATTTTGAGGTGATTACAATGATTTTCTTTCTTCTTAATTTCTGAATTTTGGTTGCATTTTCATAAACAATTATCATCCTTTTTATAATCTCTCTCTCACACTCTCACATTAATAAGCCATTTATTTATTCTTATGTAATTTAATTGACTTAGCCGACATCAAATGGTTTGGGAAAAGGCTCTGATGAAGATGCTAATTTAATTGACTTATATCTGCACCTAATTGTACTTCTTACACTTTCCATAACTCCCATCTATTTTGTTTATAGTTTTTATTTGTGGTTCTTACTTGGTTTTCATTTTGCAAGCTATATTTGACATTTTCAAATGCTCACATCTATACAAACTTTTATTTGTTCAAATTTACCTTCCTAATGCTTCTATCTTTGTCTTTCATTTTCCTATTTTCTTACAAATTTCCTTGAGTGCGAGCTACCCAGTTTAGTTTTGTATTTACATTTTTATTAATTTTTGTTTTTATGGTGTAGACCGATGCAGTTGATCCAAAGAGTAGGCACAAGGGGAAGCTTGAAACAGAAATTTTGTTAGATTCAAGAGATGTGAATTGGACATCAATTAGACCTGTGTATATATATGGCCCTCTTAATTACAATCCTGTTGAAGAATGGTTCTTTCATCGACTCAAAGCCGGCCGCCCAATTCCAATACCTAATTCAGGGATACAAGTTACACAATTAGGTCATGTTAAGGTACGTAGTTCTATTTTTGGCAAACAATATGCATTCATACAATTTGTATGTTGGTTCCTGTAACTAGCAAACTGAGGTCTAAGGTTCAAATCCCAGCTTGAAAAAATATTTAAGGTCTTTCTTCTTATGTTCAGTTTCTTATACATTTGGCAATATGAATATATTGTAGTGTTTTATTTAACCAGTCTTTTTTCAAGGACATCACTCCATCCAACATATAAAAGAATGTTTTCCTACAATTATTTTCAAACTATTGTTATAATTTTCATAGGAGATTGAGTAATAACATGTGATTGATTCAGGACTTGGCAAGGGTTTTTGTGACAGTCCTTGGTAATCCAAAAGCAAGCAAGCAAGTCTACAATATATCCGGATCAAAATATGTGACATTTAGTGGTTTAGCCAAGGCTTGTGCCAAGGTAATTATTCAAATTACATTTGAATGTTTACATAAAATTTCTACCAATTTATTGATTTTATATAAATTATTGATTTGTACAATAATCACACCCTTGTATCCTATTTTTTACTTTTGATTGCCCCTTATCAGGCGGGTGGGTTTCCAGAACCTGAAATAGTTCATTACAATCCAAAGGAATTTGATTTTGGAAAAAAGAAGGCATTCCCCTTTAGAGATCAGGTATGATTTTATTTGAAAGACTCTTCTTTTATAGAGGAAAAGATAATATCTTTCTTTCTATTCTTTCAAAAAATATTATAATATAATTCTCACGACTATGAAAATCCATGTCATGAGGATCATCTCTGTGCAATCAACGGTTGGACAATGATTGTGATGGAATGGAACCCCCTTGGGGGGTGCGATTCTCTCTCCATCATCCTCCAACCGCTTGATTCAGCATTGATGACCATTAGATTTTCCATAGTCATGAAGATCATAGTATGCTTTGCCTTTCTTAAGAAAAACAAAAATAAAAAAATTGAATTCCACTAGAGGTGAGAATCCATGAGAACCACAAATACACATGCATATTCACATATGAAACTTTGAGGTGTTCTCTCTCTCTCTCTCTCTCTTTCTCTCTCTCTCTCTATATATATATATATGTGGATAAACCTTACAACAACTGGCCAGCTATAATGAATAGTGTATAGGTGGAATGGGAGCCTTTAGAACTTCATCATGTGATTCAGAATGCATATCATTATTTTAATTTTAATTTTTTATATAAATCTGATTAATATAAGATTTTGGGTGTATATACTTAACACTATTTCGCACCATATAAAAATATAAAAAAATTATTTTCAATAATTTAAAATGACCAAACTACCCCTGTCATTTTTCAGGGGTATTTAGGTCATTTTATATTTTGGGAAATATTTTTTTTTATAATTTTTATTTGTGCGCCCTATTTTTTAGTACCCATGTCTACAATTTTATTATGATCTGATTTATAGAAAAATAATTAAAATTAAAATAGTGATATGTATTATGAACTGCATGATGAAAATCTGACGGCTCCCATTCCAACTATATTACTATTCATTATAGCTGGCCAGCTATTGTTAGTTTTTCCCTATATACATATATATATATATATATAGAGAGAGAGAGAGCGAGAGAGAGAGACTTTTGCTACTTTGTAAGTGGTGTGCTTGCAACATTTGGTGGTTTGGCCAATTATAACATCAGTAGTTGTCAAGTAAATCGTTTGAATCTAATCATTTTATATATATTATCGGGCCTTGTGGATACTTTTCACCTTACATGCTTCCTATAAAAAACGAATATGAGAACATGGTAAAATCTCATATTCCAAATTGAGTTGTTTTGGTTACCCATATATAACAAAGCAATCTACGATGATAAGGGTAAAACGCTATCTTCTGAGACTTCTGGTTATTCCATGCCTTTATTTTGTTCACTCTATGTCACATGTCTACAAAAGGTGGGTGTGACATTTTAAAATCACTAGTTTTGACTTTCACTTTTCATTTTCTTGGGATTAATTTTAAAAGATGACATTAAGGAGATAGTTTTTACCTTTTTTGTAATATTGGGGTTTGAGATAATAGGTCAAGTTACATTTATATGTATTTCTTTATCTATGTGTGAATGTGGATATATGTTTTCTATATAGCCAAGATATATATGGAAAATGTCAAATAAGGGTTAGGCTTTATGCAAAAAAAAAATGCCTCATCTCAAAACTCATCAAAAATTCAATTCCCAGAATCTAAAAACCTTCAAATCAATCATCTCAACCTTGACAAGTATGGTTGTGAAACAAAAAGGATTTCAAGCCCTAAAATAATATATATTGTAATACATTGTCTAAAACATCCATTTTCAAATATTCATGGATCCGCAAAATCTTTACTGCTTTTGAACTACAAATTTTGTAATTGGTGAGGAAATCAATTTTAGAGCCGTCATAGAAATTTTGTATTACCTAAGTGTTTCCCATACGCGGTTTCAGAGGGAAGCTTTACTTTTTCTAATAAGGCCTAGGCCTTATAGAAACTGCATCCTAAATTGTGGAAAATTATAGGTGTATTACTTTCAAATCACAAGTCACTTATTCTTTCCCTTTGATTTTCCTAAACTGTCTCTCTAAGTATGCTTTGATATTTGAATAGTTTCTTTACATAAGCATCAATCCTTAAGAACCCCTCATTCACAATCCAAATCTACTATAAATTAGCTAGACCTTTTAAAAAAATTGTTTCGTTTATTTAGTATCCAAATCTAGTTTTTAAAAAATAAGCTTGGGAGAATAAATAGGAATCAGATAAATACAAAAAAAAAACTTGGATTTAATAAAGAGTTCTATACTATAACTTATGAAAAGGGCTGAAAGCAAAATAAGAATTCCAGTTAAAATAAGGGTTCCAATCAAAATAGTTAATTCATTTTTACTTAAAAAGTAGGTATCTATGTTAGAAATAACTTTGAAAATGATTGGAATTTAAGAAATAAACTTAACATGAAAAATTTAAAATTAAATACAAGATAATTATAAATAACTTAAAGTGTAAAATAGTAAAATAATAATAAATTGAAACTTCAATCTTCTCATTTCTTAATTAGAGCAGGCAATACGATGCAAACACCATTAGCTCGTATGCATGAATGGATATAAGATCAAATCCAAAGAACTCAATTCTTTGGTTGGTTATGCAGCACTATTTTGCATCCATAGAGAAAGCTCAAAGGGAGCTTGGGTGGACCCCGGAATTCAGTCTTGTCGAAGGTCTTACCGACTCCTACAATCTAGACTTTGGCAGAGGTACTTTTCGGAAGGCTGCTGACTTCTCCACAGATGATCTCATTCTCAGTAAAAAATTGGTGCTCCAAAGCTAGTCCTGCATAGAGTTGCCACTCCCTCCTCTTTCTCTTCATGTTTTTGGTAAATGTGTTTGGGTTGTATATGTGAATCCATAATCAAAAGTCCCAGTAACTAGGACATCAATGTGATAGATGACAGCTAAGATCAAGGATGGAGGCTTGCTAGTGGGCTGGGAAATGGAGATTAAAAAAGATTCAAGATGTATTTTGCCTTTTTTTGTTAAAGAAAATAAGGTTCATTTGTTTTAACAATGATAATTTTTCTTTCCTTTTGAGTAAATTTTGAACATGAAAAGTAAATATGTTTTGTTCTTTTTCTCAAAGAATGTATCTCAACATTGTTCTTGCTTTTTAACTAGAGACTACTGTCGTTGCATACGATACAACGGCCAAGATTCGAATCCAGCTAACCCGAAAACCTAAAAAACATAATGAAGGATGGTTTATAGCTTTGTGCAAGAACTGTAGTGAAGTTTGATGTCAAGTTTCATGCTATTTCAAGTTTGAACATATTACCTTATTTTTCCAAAACAGATCGAGTGTTGAAAGGTCCAGGTGTTTATGTTCTCAACTTTTATATGAGGTGTTTCTGTTTTCAGCCTTTTTATGTAAGAACATTTTTTGGTTTTCATCATTGACTTGCTTGGAGGTGTTTATGTTTTCAGCCTTTTTATGTAAGAACATTTTTGGCTTTCATCACTGACTTGCTTGGAGCTGCATTTCTTATTAGGCAGATTCCATACAATTGAATTTTCTTATTGTTTACTGTTTCAGGACTTTCCTTGTTTTATAACCAACTTTCCCATTTGTATACTATGCTCCCTTGGGAGCATGGTTTACTTCTACTTGGGAGGATTTTTTCAATCTAAAATTTTGGGAACCTAGATTCATTAGAGAATTATTCTTGAAAGAAAAATTTTGAAATTTGGTTTTTCTAACGCTTAGATCTCCATCTAAAACTTGGATGGTCAATTCAATCTCGAGACACTTTTTTCATGTGCATAGATGGTATTTTTTTTTTTATTGAGGTTAATCTATAGGTTTCGGAGGTTACATCACCAAAATTTGGAGTCTTAACATTAATTCTAGATGGGACTTTACCCAAGGGAGTTAAATATATTTCGGCTTCATCTTTATTGGGTAAACCATTGGATCTCCATTTGGATAAAGATGTAAATAGATATTGTGTGCAAGGGGGTTTCTGGACTGAGGAATGAAACAAGAAACTTCAGTGGGTCTTTGATTTTTAAAAATTAATGTCTAAAGGCTCAGACTTGGTAGCTGATTCTCAGGACCAAATGCCAAAATCAAGTTGATAGCTAAACAGATGGTTTACAAAAAAAAACAGCTGGTTTACCAAATTTGGAAAATTCTCTAAAAATAAAAAGCGATTCTGATACGATTGTTACCCTACTTGTAACTAAGTAAAACACATCTATGCCACATCATCACATCAACAAAAGGCCATTTAAGTGTAAAAAAAATACAACCAAAAACTTGGTAAACCAAGTCAGACTAGATTCTTACCACATTGAAAAAACGGTCATTTATGTGTCAAGAGTAACAGAAATAACTATATAAAAAGGCATATTGACTCGAGTGCATCTGAAGGTTTCAATTGTAAAATGTGACAATTGAGCGGGTTGAATCGGTTTTGAGATTTTCGATGTTCTCCTGAGTTAAAAACAAGTTTTACCGTTTAAAGATGAGCTTCCAAGTCACTCAATGAATGGTAAAGCTGTCATTAAAATCAGTCTTAAAACACTTTCATGTGTATATGATATCCCACATAGGAATTTCGTATATTATTTGTTTGCATTTGAGACTCTTGAGACTAGATGTAGTATGCTAAAAACTCAGCATCTTCTTTTACAATGAAGTCTCAATTTAGTGTTGATTCGTAGAATATTTTTACTTTCTTTTAAATGAAAATTTACATTTGTTACCAACACGAAGTTTTGTTGATGATCTTTTGCTCTAAATAGACGCCCAGAAAGATTTGCAGAGAGAAGTCCAAAGTCTTTGGGCTGCAGATTTTGAAAGGTGCAAAGGCCAAGGGTTCTTTTTCTTTTCTTTTCTTTTTTTTTTTGATACGTTCATAGTGAGAATTGAAGGTGGGACTTATGTTAGGACATTCGCCCCCCTAACTACCAATGCCACGGCCCTATTCCGAAAGGCCTAGGGCTCTAACACACTCGAAGTAATACATTGGTTAATGGTGGATCCGCATGATGTAATTAACTATATAATGTTTTTTTTTTTTTTTTCGTAATTTAGTGGGGAAGATGGGCCCCTACGTATTTTTTCAAATAGTTTATGACTCCAACAACTTTCCCAACAACTATAGAATTTTGGGGTTGTTGTTATATTGTTTTGTTCAGAAGCAAGGCTCGTGATCACCCAACCTTATGAATACTGAATTATGCATCAACATTGTTTGCATGGGAGCTATTGGTGTTCGTTCCATTCGCTATAAGGGATTGTATACTATGAGACCATTTACTTTTGGAAAATGTTTTGATAGGGTTGTGATCCTATCAATATGAGTAAAGCCTTGTCTCAAAACTCACCAAAAATTGTAGGTTTTGGTGTTTCACATCGATCAACTTGGACTTGACCTTTGTAGTTGTGAAAAAATTTAGGATTTCAAACCCTAAATATGGTATATATTGTAACATATTATTTAGACCATTCATTTCTCCCTAAAATTAATTATTTATAGATCCACAAGATTTGTATCATTTTTTTAGCTTCAAATTTGATAGTTGGTGTAGAAAATTGATTCTAGAACTAGAACTATCATGGGGATTTTCAATCCCCATAATGCTTTTCAGATGAGGATTTGAGGTGAGGGTTTACTCTGTTTTCATAAAGCTTAGGCCTTGTGCAAACTACATCTTTTATATATTTCATATTTTCTATTAAGATTTAATGCTTTGATAAAATTATAACTCATCTTTGAACTCCATAATTTTCATGCTTTGATAAAATTATAACTCATCTTTGAACTCCATAATTTTATGTATTCTACGTTCTCTATTAATAATATTTAATAATTTGATACAAGTATGGGTAGTAACTAGAGCCGACATCCCCTTGACACCCACATGAAAATCACTAACCTTAAGAAGGCTCCCGAATAGTGGGGAAAATGCTCTGATGATGATGATAATGGCTCTTGAACCCCACCATTCAACTGCCCTCTTGCATAGCGCAAAAAAGAAAAAACCGAAAAAATAGGAGACATAGGAGTAAAACAATAAAAAGAGAAAGTAAGAACACACTTTATAATCTTCTTAGAAAGGACCAAGTCTAGAATACAGCCTGATGGATGGGATTGAGGAGCATATAAAGCACGTCGCAAAATAGTGAGAATCCGACTCGGTAGGAAACGAGATCCCAAGTCCCAAGTCCAAAGGATAGAGTATTTTCGTGCCTCATCTTTGCCATTGTAGGGTAGAAAACTACTACTTAAAAAGAAATTGGACAAAGCTCTGGGTTAGTCAATTTACCTGGATCAAGTACAGGAAATGAAGTCGAGTTACAAGAAAACCCTCCATGGGTTTTTACAAACACTCAATTTGCTGTGAAACAAGTGGAGGTTGTTAGTTTAAATGGTTTTACAAACCAACTCTATCAATTTTTGGTGGTTTGAAGGCAAAACACGAAGAAGTTTGATTTTGTGTCTGATACAACCGTGCCTCTGCACGAACCATATTTGTTCACAGTTTCCATATCTGTTCACATGACCAAGACATAAGTTACAATCGGGGCATACCCTGTGCTTGTAATTGCGTTTAGGATTTTTTTTCAACTATTGTACTTGCTCTCGGAAATCGACTATGAGGAATCAATTCTAGACTTTTTGAAGGCCATAATTAACTTCTTTACCCCATGGGGAAGTCAAATCCCCACTGCCTCATTAAAAGAGAGATGCCATGAACCATTAGATGATGGGGGCACACCACCCATCACCATGGTACTATGATCATAATTTGAATAATCTTTTAGAATTATTAATATGATGTTCTAACTAGATCCCAACAATGTTTCATGTATTCGTCTTTATTGTTCATTCACGAACCATCACTATAATATATGATAAAAGTATCGTACATGAATAGAAAAAACTAAAACCCCGTTTCAATTTTTACTCATTCATTAGCACATTGTTAATAAACGCCCATCACTATTCAGGCTAAGCCAGTAGATTCAATAGTGTTAGAAATTCGTTGATAGAAAATCATATGCGGATTTTGAGGTCTACAAATAAAAAATTTGTATTGTGAACAAAATATCTTTTTAAGCGAGAGAAAAACTACGCTTGAGGTACTTTACTGCAAATAACTACAAACTATGTTTATCTTTCAAATATTTCAAAAAAAACTTGAAATTTCTTCTTTGAGTTCAAAAATAGATTCCTAAATCAAAACTAAGCAAAAGGCAAATCAATTTCCCCCCTATATTATCCAAAAGTTTCTCGGACTGCAATTTTGAGAGCTTAAACAAGTGTTTCATTTGGCTTATTTGTATCCTAAAGGTGTACTCGACCAGACTTGAGTTATAACTCACATATATATATATATATATATATATATATATATATATATATATATATATATATATATATATATATATATATATATATATATATATACTCTAAATTGAGGGTGATTACTGCCTTCAAGATAGCAATAGCATCTGCTGCCCTGGTCCCTTGTCGAAGCACATTCAAAATTGTATTCAAAAGTTAGAGTTTGGAGACCCATTATTTTATTGTAAAGAGAAGGTCAAGTTCATAATTCGCATGGTGGTTGTGATTGATTTGAGTACAAATGAGCAAAATTTGCACACTGAATTATTTATTGTAAAGAGAAGCTCAAGTTCATGCTTAATTATACTTAAAAAAACTTTTCATATTTTAAAGGGTTTTGAGATTATTATTTTTTTATATTTTATTAACGCTTTACTGCCTGACGGGGCCTGGCTAGTTAGGGAATGTTACATGAACACTACAGTAGAGATGAGGAATATATTATACTTTTCATGTCATACATGAAAACGGACAGTGTACGGCATGTTTGTGTATCTTATAGCTTGGGCACTAACACGTATATGTGTGCCATAGTTCAAATTGCAATTCAAGCACTGGAAAACCTTTACATCGATCATCTCTGCTTTGAATATTATGGTTGTGAAAAAAAATTAGAATTTCAAGCTCTAAAATAGTGTATATTGTAACAAATTATCTAGACCGTCCATTTCACCCTAAAAATAAGTATTCAAATATCCGCAAGGTCTGTACCATTTTTTTAGTTTCAAATTTTATTGTTGATCTTAAAAATTGATTTAGGACCATCATGGAGATTTCCGTTGCCAAAAGTACTTTCCAAATGAGGATTTGAGGCGAGGCTTTATTTTTTTCCATAAAGCCTAGGCCTTATAGAAACCTCATCCTTCTCAACATAAGTGGATGCCAAGTTGTAAGTCGTGACCAAGAACAAAGATGTCCAGACCGTCCGATATGGAGGAAAAGAACATCTAGACGCAAAGCTGCACAAGAACACAATAAAGATCTTACCACGCAATATGGCCAACTATTAAGACTCCTTTAGGGCTGGCAATGGGCTAGTTGGCCCAGCCTGGCCGAGACTGTTGGGCCTTAAAATTATAAAGAAAAAAGAAAGGCCATGGGCCACAAAATACGGCTCAGAGGCAAGGCTATAGTCGAGCCACAACGGCTCTAGGAAAGGACCAACCCAAGACTTGGCTAGGTCCGTAACAAGGCCAGCCTGGTATGCAATCTTTGATACAATATGGTCACAATTAATCTTAACCATTAGATGTGAAATTAGATGGTTGTAGTTATTCTATAGACTAAACTCAAACTTCAAAAAAAAAAATTTTCGAATTTTGTGACATATCCAAAATATCGATTCATATCCGACACGTGTATGATGGTACTCTACACATATGTACAATTGTATGAGGGAAAAGGTTTATACAAGACACCCGCGGAGAATAGTCGAAAAGACACCGGCGGAGAAAAGTCACCACACCAATCAAAACATAAATAAATTGAAATAAAAAAAATAAAATAAAAACAAAGCAGGGCCTTCCACATTCATGAAAAAGAGGGTGGAAAGGGTGCCAAGATAAGATAGCATAAAAAAAGGAAGGAAGAAATAGGGGGGCACTTTACCACGAATAATGAGATGGCCCCTTAAACCATTTAATGAAAAGAAAAGGAAATGGTGACAAAATAAGAAAATTAAAAAGCAATGTTCCTTTAGGGCTTTGAATAATAAGATGGGCCCACGTACCACTTAATGAAAATGAGAGGAAGCCTGTATCCAAATAAGGAACATGAATCATAAGATGGCCTCAACCATCAACTAAATGGACCGAAAAAAATTTCTAAATAATGGGGTACCAAAACAAGGAAAAGGAAAATAAAAGTTGCATCAAGAATTATGACTGTAAATTAGGATATGGGCCCAATACCATTAAATGTGAATGAGGAAAATGGAGCCAAAATTAGAAGGAAAAAGAAGGAAGGTCGGCTTTAGGGCTATGAATATTAAACATTATAGGAAAAAGTTTATATAAGGGTGGGGCACTAAACAATCAAATTAGGGCACACTTCAAAAATTCACTAGCTGAGGCTGTTTGGATACCCAAGAATCCTCAAATCGATCGTCTCGACATCAAGATTTATGGACATGAGAAAAAAATAATCTTAAGTCTCAAAAATAATGCATCTTGTAATGTAATTTTTTTTAGACCGTCAATTTTCAAGTGTTCATAGATCTGCTCGATCTACATTATTTTTAGAACTTTCAATTTTATAATTAGATATGAAAATAAATTTTCAAGTCATCCCAAATATTTTCATTACTAAAACAACATCTTTCGATACTATTTGAAGGCAGGTCCTACTTTAATTGTTTAGAGCCGCAACCTTATACAAACAACACCCTTTACGTGACAACAATGCCATAAATGCCAAAATGACTCTTGTAGTCATGTGCCCTTTATCCCGCAACTCCCATACCTTTTGATTTCAAGCCACTATTCGTTGTATTTGAAAATGACCACTGGGCCCTTAAGCTCTTTTAGGGCTTGGCAATCGGGCGGGCCAGGCGCACCTTAGCTCTCTCAAGGCCAAGGAGGTGCTAGAAATAATTAAAAAATAAAAATGAGGGCTAGGCTGGGCAGCCCTCCGACCCTGGTAGCACAAGTGCATAACTTTTGGGCCACATTTTGTGTTCCAAGCCCTAGATGTTTTTGGGCCAGGGCACCCGGCCCATTGCCACCCTTACTCTAAAGAGCACTAAACCTTATGCTTGTGCAGGGACAACTGTTGTTCTATGGTTCGTTGTATAAATTAGATGGGATTGGTCGGTCTGGTCGGTTTGACCGAAGTGGCAGTTAAATTGAATCTTGGACTTGCTCTAATTTAGTATTTTAAAATTAATAAAGCGCAAGGGAATATACCAAGTTTAAGCCTATTATCTTGGTGGTTGATTTTTTTCTATATTTTATTTAAATTTGAAAATGACTATTTTACCCTTTATCCTTGACCAAGGTAGTTGCTTAGTGGAGAAGCAACGGTGTGGAGGAGCAACTATTGGTCCATACTCCATTTCATAGTAAGTAGTTATGATATTCACATATTGATAATATTTACCAGCTTGTGTCATTAGTATTGGTTAAACTAAACTCTAAGTCCGTCAAATTAGCTTTAAAATGGATTAAAATTATGTGTGGGCCTTAACCACTCACCACCAACGTGGTCATGAAGTCAATCCTTTGGCAATTCTTTTATTAACTTAGTACTTTGATTATTACTTTGATTAAAATGTTTAAGGTTAGGGATGGATAATTAGTAATGGGGAAATTTATCAAAGTATATGAGAGAAAATTTTTTATGATCTCATATCAATTTATTATTATTATTTAATTTGAGAAACTATCAAAAGACACATGATCGTGAGTGAGGATACTTTATTTCATTTCAAAAAGCTATAAAAAAATGCATGTTCATGAGGGATAATTTTTATTTCGAGTGTGTTTTGAGAAAAGGATAAAGTTTATATAAGGTGTCAACCTTATACTGTACAAGTAAGGTACGCCTAAAAACCCACTAGAGAAGGTTGTTCCTATGCTGAATAACCTTCAAATCGGTCACCTCGACCTTGACATTCATAGACATGAAAAAAAGGCGATTTCTAGCACTAAAAATAGTTCAACTTCTAAAATATTATCTAGATTGTCTATTTTCAAGTGTTTATAGATCTTCACCATTTATTGAACTTTAAATTTTTATAATTGGGGGAACAATAGATTTTCATCTCATTGCAAGGTTTTGCGGCACCGAAACTGTATTTTCGATATATTTTTGAGATACACCTTACTTCAATAGTATAAAGTTGACACCTTAAACAAACCTCACCCTTTGATAAATGGGTGAAATATTAATAAAAAAAATGATATCTTAGACACATCTTCTTAAATTTAATTATATTCACTTCCTAATAACAACCAAAAAAAAAAAAATCACCTTAATCAAAACCAATAAACCTACACTTTATGTATAACTATCCTAACAAAATATGATTCAATCCCTTGACCAAAGCCCGAGACTACAAATAAGGGTGCAGTTTGCATACGGATGCATCCATAGCTATAGAGGTAACTTGTGCCTTCAAATTTTATCATGGTATATAATTTTGATGTAAAATGTTTTTAGGATTATCTCAAAATCTATTTTTATATCTAATTATAAAAATTTATATTTAAAAAAAAATCAAGTAGATCTATAAACATATGAAAATCTTGAAAATGGACGGTGCAGATAATATGTTGTAAAATACACTATTTTTGAGACTTAAAATATTTTTATTTTTAATGGTCATACCTCTTGATGTCAAGATGATAAATCAAAAAGGTTTTTCAACATTAAAACTACATTTTTTTGATGGATTTTTTAGTTGCATCCGTAGCTCTACATTATAAACTTGCAACCTTATATAAACTTTTTCCTACAAATAAAGCCAAGCTACAGGCCCAAACCTGGGGCATAGGCAACTAGAGTTGTGACTCTACTCGTGACATTCTTATTGGCCAGTAATTAAAGAGCAGTGTGCTGGAATGTGGTCGGCAAAATGGCATGTATAGGAATAGTCTTAGTCTTAGACTTTAATATTGTTTAGACCAAACTTCAAAAGTTTATCTAAAACAAAATGAAACGTCATGTACTTTGATTTCTTAAAAACTGAACACGTAGTAAATATGGGTTGTTGAATAGCATTACCTGTCCACCCATAAGGGTAGCAATGGGCCCAGCCCAGTCAGCCCCACGCCAGAAAACTAGGGCTTGGGCCGCAAAATGTGCCTAACGTTTAGGCCAGGACAGGCAAATTTGGGCTGGCTTGGACGAAACCAGCCTAACCCGGCTCTAAAAGAGCTAGGACCAGCTTTGGACCAACGCCTCTTTTGGCTTGGTTATGACCGAGCCGGGCATAGAGTAGAAAAATCGGATTCTAGTAATTTTATATTTTCCACCCAGAGTAGTGACCGAGCCGGGCATAGAGTAGAAAAATTGGATTCTAGTAAGTTTTATATTTTCCACCCAGAGTAGAAATATCGGATTCTAGTAAGTTCTATATTTCCCACCTAGAGTAAAAAAATTGGTCCAGTAAGTTCGACATCTTAAGAAATGAAAGGTATACATTGGTTATTTTAGAGGTGAGGTTTGTATAAGGTTGTCTCCTTATACTGTAGAAGTAAGGCACACTTATAAAATTTGTTTAGAGATGTTGTTTCAGCGTCGAAAACCTCAATTATAAAATTTAAAATTTAAAAAATAGTATAGATCGAGTAAATCAAAAAACATTTGAAAATCTTGAAAATAGACGGTCCAGATAAACTGTTATGGATAAGCTATTTTTTGAACTTCAAACTTTATTTTTTTCTTCATGTTCATTCATCTCAAAGTCAAGATGATCAATTGAAGGGTTCTCCTATGCCAGAACACTCTCCACTGTAGGATTTTTGAGATGCACCTTACGTAAACAATATAACGTCAATCTTTATGTAAACTTTTTCTGCATTTTAAAATGAAGTAAAATACTTTATCAAGATTATATTAAATTTCTTAATTTAAAGTGAGAAAAATTAGTTTAAAACAACAAGAATACATAATTAAATGATAAAAAATCTTAAAAGAATGTCGTATCCCTTAATTTCAAGTATAAATCCAAGGATACCTTATTAAGCTAAAAATAAATAAATTGTAAAACTAAGTTTTATATAGGGTGTGGTTTGCATAAAGCTGCAACCTTAAACAATCAAAGTAAGGTCCAATATCAAATTTTATCATAAGATGTAATTTTGGTATAAAAATTTTTTAAGAGGGCCTGAGAATCCATTTTTACCTTTAATTATAAAATTTAAGATTCTAAAAATGGTTCAAATCATGAGAATCTTAAAAATGAAAGTCCAAATAAAGTGTTGCAAGATGCATTATTTTTAGGACTCAAATTATTTTTTCATTTCTACATTCGTACATCTTGTAGCCGAGTTTTCCAACTTCAAAATAGCCTTCTAAATTGGACTTTTAAGTACACCTTAACTCTATATTTTGAGGTTGTATAACTATATATGAACACCGCATTAAAGCCAGACATTCCTTTCCTGATATATATATATATATATATATATATATATATAAGTTTTTAAGAGAAGTTTGACGAGAAGGTTCTAGACAAGATTTTGAGTGCTTATATGCTTTTCTAATGTGGGTGCTTAGAGTGCTTATGTTCCTTCTCTAATGGGTTATTGTACAATTTATGGGAATGCAAGGGAGATGATATAGACCATTTGAAATAAGATAAAAAATAATTTCTCTAAGGGATGAAAGAAAAAATTTTATATATAAAAGATTGAGAATACAAATTCTCAATTGACATGACCTTAAATGAGATAGAGCAAATGTTACGGGAGCTATTATGTTTAGAGATTGTGTAGAAAGAGTCTACTTATCTTTTGTATGTGGAAGTCACAATCATTCTTGTCCCTTAAATTTCAAAATGGGTGATTGTAAGCGTGTCATTGAATAGACACAGTTCTAAAAAAAAACAAAAATTTCTCAGACTTAGTGACTCACCTCAAACCATCTGATTTAACATTTAATGAGTGGAAATGATTATAACCTCCATGTACAAAAGATAAATGATCTTTTGATAAACAATCCATAAGAACTTCCATCATAAAAACCATATCACATAAAGTCCAATTCTATATGTATTGTATATCTTCATAATAAATCAACTCAATAGGCAGAGTTCTCGAAAAGACCCTACTAACATAAAATAAAGTGTGCTATAAAGATGGGATCAAATCTCTTTCCAATGGGAGAGAGACTTTGTTTTAGAGGGCAAGTAAGTGTTTTGAAACCCAGATCTGAAAGCTAGATTGGTTACTCGTTGGACCAATCCATAGTGTCAATTTGGGCCAAATATAATAGATACTCCAATACGATAATCGGGCCAAAATAATTTAAATTTTAAAATTCATTATTTTTAAATGAATAAAAATTAAAATGGGTGAAAACCGATCAATTCAGATTGTAGATGGCATGGGGTCAATTCAGATTGTAGATGGCATAGGAGTGAGGGTATTGATTAGATACACATCCCATGTTTTATATAAGGGGGCAGTTTGTAGAGCCTAGGCGCTAAACAATCAAATTAGAGCCTATCTTCAAATAGTGTCAAGAAATGAGGTTTTAATACTGGAAATATTTGTGATAGCCTTAAATATATTTTCATATTTTTTTATAAAGTTTAAAGCTTAAAAAATAGTGTAGACCGACATATCTATGAAAACATGAAAATCTAATTGATGGTCCAAAAATGCGTTACAAAATGCACTATTTCCAAAACTTGAAATCCATTTTTTTTCTTATGTCCATGCATCTTAATGTTGAGATTTTCAATTTGAAGATATTTGGGAATCAAAACAACCTCTTTGAGTGAAATTTTTGATGTAGGCTCTAATTTGATTGTTTAGAGCAATCAAACAAGGGCTTATTTGATAAGGGCTAATTATAAGGGCTTATTTTCACCCAGACTTAACCCCAAATGAGATTCATTTAACGATTTATCCTTATCAATGTATCACTAAGCCACACCAAACTCTCCCACTATTCAGAATGATTTTACATGTAGTGCCACCTACATATAAAACACATGTAACTCATAGTTCCAGCAAATCGATCTGCATGTACAACTAGAGCAGCTAAGTCATAATATCATACGTAATACTATTTCATTTTTAGAATTTTCTATATATTAATTTTACATGAAATTTGGGATGTCCCATCTCTTCATAGGGACACACCTATTTGAAAAAAAAAAAATCTGTAAACTAAAAGATGAAATTATTCCTTCAAGTTCCCACATGTATTTTTGTTATTTTTTACTAAGTGCACCTCGATAAAATGTGTGCATATGCCCAAACTTTATTACGGAATGTATATCAATAAAAAAGAAAAGTTAAATATTCTAACCTTTTAGATCAAAGATTAGATGCTCCTAGGCTAACTTGTGACATTAGGGTTAAAGCTATTCTAACCGTCAATTCAGATCAAACTGCTAAATGCACGAATATAAGGGTGGCGAAATTGCAAAAAGGTTAGAGTCATGCCTTGAAATGTTTAATCAAGATGGTTGTTTGGCTGATAATTGTGGAACCTGCGGGTTAGGAGTTACAAATCAGTCCATACAACAAATAACCGTTGTTCTATTCAATAAAATATGGGAAAAGTTTATATAGAGCCGAGGCCCTAAACAATCAAATTTGACCTTATTTCAAAAATTTCGCTAGAAGAGGTTGTTTTGATGCTCCAATATCTTCAAATTGATCATCTCGACATCAAGATGTATGGACATGAGAAAAAAAATGAATTGCAAGTTTTAGAAATAGTGTATTTTGGAATGCATTTTTGGACCTTCAATTTTCAAGATTTTCAAGTTTTCATAAATATGTTGATCTACACTATTTTTGAAGCTTTAAACTTTATAAATAAATATGAAAATATATTTTAAGGCTATCACAAATATTTTCAATATTGAAACCACATATCTCGACGCTATTTAAAGGTAGCCTCTAATTTGATTGTTTAGAACCTAGGCTCTATACAAACCGCATCCATAAAATATTGTTGCACAATTTGCCAGGTTAAGGTTCTAAACAATCAAAGTAAGGAACACCTCCAAATTATGTCAAAAGATGTTGTTTCAATACTGAAAATCTTTGTGATAGCTTGAAATTTTATTTTCATCTCTATTTATAAAATTTAAAGCTGAAAGAATAATGCAGATCGAGCAAATCTATGAACACTTAGAAAAATTTGAAAATTGACGGTCCAAAAATGAAATACAAGATACAGTATTTTCAAGACTTGAAATCCATTTTTTCTCATGTCTATATATCTTGAGATCGGGATAATCAATTTGATAATTTTTTAGCATCAAAATAACTTATTTTAATAAATTTTTGAAGTGCACCTTAATTTGATTGTTTAGGGGCTCGCCCTTATATAATGTTTTTCCTTTTGTAAATGTCGAAAACAACCAACTTTCATGGGATGGGGTCGAGGCAGGCACTGGTGGTTAGGGCGGCTAAGGCCTCAAGATAATGTTCACACCTTGCAGTCCCACCGACCTAATATAAGAGCCTCAAGATGATGTCAAAATAAAATAAAAAATAATAGCCATTTTTGGGAATATGTATCTTTCCTAAAACCGACCGAATATAAAGTTGTATGAAATTTCTCTATTTTCCAGTTTCTGTTTCATCTATTACTGTCTTGCTTTATCTATTTATATTATTTTCTTTTATGTTTAAACACCAATTTTTATTAGTCAGGTTACTTGCAACTATATAAGGGAAGGCTTTAACATAAAACTTATATACTTCCCTTTATCCAACCGTCCATTCTAAATGGAGGGCTAAGATTACCTCAATCACAATGTCACGTCTCTACACTATTTTATTTTTCATTTTTTTTTTATAAACTATTTTGATTCCAAATTGTGTACTTCCAATCCTCTATTAAACTCACTCTAGCTAAAAATATAAAAACAATATTTCTAATAAAATAAAATAACCATACCCCTGAAAGTTTCAAGGGGTATTTTGATTATTATATTTTATTAAAATTTTATTTTTAATATTTTTTTTATCGGTGCTCCCCAATGAGAAGATGGCACGTACCAAATTTTATATTCATACAATTTGTATAAAAAGCCTAAAAATAAAATACTTTGAGATGCCCAATCTAAGATCGAATGGTGAGTGGCTTTCTTGATCAAAATTGGACGGCTAGAAGATGGGGAAGCAGTGATCTTCTATATTGTAGGGGAACTATGGAAACCTTTCCCATTATATAAACCACAAGTGCACAACTTGATGCACGGGTAGAGAGAGAGATTATTTTTAGATCATTTTTATACTTTTGAATTTATTATTATTCATTGAAAACATGATTTTGTTGATACTCTCAAAAAAAAAAAAAAAAAAAAAATGATTTTGTTGTGTTATATCACCAATGACATGAATCCAATGCTATTTTAAAATTGTTACGTATTTTCTAAAAATATTTTTATGCCGCGTATGGTTCATGTGAAAATATTTTTTTAAAAAGTATTTTCATTAGAAAATATTTTCACATGAAGGTCAAGTATGAGAATATTTGTGCATCAGTTACTTCCCAATTGATGTGAATAATGCACTCAAACAAATTGGCATGAAAACATTTCTGCACTTGACCACATAAGAGAATTTATTCATGTAAAATTATTTTCGCACGAACCAAACATGCCAAACTGAAATAGATTTCATTATGTTTAGAATGGAATTTGATTTTTTTTATATAAAGTCTCTCTATGGAGTGGAAAAGGTGAACAAAAATGTAAGGCGATTTGTGGGGAAGGAAATTTTGTTTTGGAAGGTGAGATGGTGACTCCTGCTGACCTGATATTAATATCCCATGCTACTAGAATGAATTATTTTCTAACAAATTGTATTACTTTTAAGTGACATAATTACGTTAATATCTATTTTATTTAATTCTATTTAAAATTTACTCACAATTTATTGTTATCACATCTATATTTGGATTATTTTGTGGTGTTGAAATTACCCATGGATTTTGATGTTCCAAAATCAATAAAAATACAAGATCCTCGGTAGGAGAGAGCAAGTAGGGCTTTTTTTTTTTTGAAAAAAAAATTTATAGCAAAACGTTTTGGATTTTTAATATCTAAATTTAACAAAAATACAAGATCTTCAACAGAAAATGCAATTTTTGGATTCTAAGTGACTTTCATATTATTGAAATCCAAAAATGTTCAAAACCATTAAAATGCAATTTTCAAAATTTGAAAAATCCAAAATTCAAATTAAAAAAAATAGATTTTCAAAATCCGAAATTGTTGGGATGCTAAATGCAATTTATAGATTGTCAAATTTCAAAATTTTAATTTTCAAATAAATTTCAGATTTTCAAAAATTGAAAATGTGGGCAATTTATCATTTGAAAAATGTGATGTACTATTGTAACTAAGTGGATTACGTGTGTTGAACATAGGAATCCAATTTGTGGTCATTAAATAATGAGAAAAGTTTACATAAGGTTGCAACATTAAAATGTAGAATTACATATGCACCTCAAAAAGCCATTGAAAAAGGTTGTTTTAATGCTAAAAAACCCTCTAACTGATCATCTCGACATTACGATGTTGGAATATGAGGAAAAAAAGAGTTTAAGTCCCAAAAATAGTGCATCTCGAAGCATATTATGTAGACCGTCCATTCTTAAGATTTTCATATGTTTATAGATTTACTTAATTTTAACCATTTTTGGAGTTTAAAATTTTATAATTAGATATGAAAATAGATTTTATGATAATCCTAAAAATGCTTTACACCAAAATTACATGTTATAATAAAATTTGAAGGTGCGCCTTAATTGGATTGTTTAAGGTTACAATAGAAACCACACCCTTAAATAATTATCTAGATATGCAATGGGGAGTACATAAAAATACAATGAGCATTTATGTAAATAATCACATAAATATGTAACGCGAAAGTTCATTAAATATATATTGAGCATTAATTGGCTAATGCCTACAACAAACAACATATGAGTAGTTTCCATGATCCATTTCCTATTTTCATAAAATAATATCCTTGCAAATTTTGAACATACCCTGAGAATTATTTATGTAATGTATTCGACAAATAACATATCTTTCCAGGCAATATTAAGACATAAAGCCTTAACCATTTTTTGACGATGTTCAGAAACATTGAATGAGCCGATCACAGATAAATTACGTACTACATTATAATAAACCACATGTTATTTGATTTCAACATATACATTAAGTTGCCATATAAAGATCATTATAAAAAAATATAAAAAATTGCGAGCATTTCACCTATCATGCCACAATATGCTTGTCTTAAAAGTGTGCGTGTGAAAAAAAAAAAAAAAAACTTAAAGCTCTCAACATTACATCTCTCTCTCTCTCTCTCTTCTCTCTCTCTCTCTTCTCTCTCTCTCTCTCTCGAGATTAGCCATGTTGTTGATGATAGACAGTCACCCAATTATTGTTCATCCACAGTCGATCATCAATAACGAAAATTCCTAGAATTTTCAAATATATAAGAAAATTTTATGACATTTTTTTGGATATTTAAAATAGGGAAAAGTTTATGTAGAGCTGAGGCACTAAACAATCAAATAAGAGCCTACATCAAAAATTTTACTAGAAGATGTTGTTTTGATACCCAAATATCCTCAAATTGATCATCTTGACATCAAGATGCATGGACGTGAGAAAAAAATGGATTTCAAGTTGTGGAAATAGTGTATTTTGTAACGCATTTTTTTACGGTCAATTTTCAATATTTTAAAGTTTTCACTAATTTTGAAGCTTTAAATTTTATAAATAAAGATGGCGATAAATTTTAAGGCTATCACAAAAATTTTCAATATTGAAACCACATTTCTCCACAACTTTTTGAAGGTAGGCTCTAATTTGGTTGTTTACAGCCCAGTCTCTATACAAACGGCACCCTTTAAATAAAAGGGTGTGGTTTCTATTAGGTTGCAACCTTAAACAATCCTATTAAGGCATACCTCCAAATTTTATCATAACATGTAATTTTGATGTAAATTGTTTTTAGAATTATGTAAAAATCGATTTTCATATCTAATTATAAAATTTTAATTCTCAAAAAATGGTTAAAATCAAGTAGATCTATAAACATATGAAAATCTTGAAAATGGACGGTCTAGATAATGTGTTGCAAGATGCACTATTTCTAAGACTTAAATATTTTATTTTATTTTTCCATATCCATACATCTCGTTGTTGAGATGATCAATTAGAGGGCTTTTCAACATTAAAACAATATTTTCCTATGGATTTTTGAGGCGCATCTGTAATTCTACATTTTACGGTTGTAACCTTATATAAATTTTTTTCCTTAGTATTTACTTATTTTCCTTCAATTCATTAGACAATTAATTTAATTTGATCATTTTTTGGCAAATCAACATGATTTTAAAAGAAAATAATGCAAACACAATTTATTTTTATCTTAATAATAATTATTCTATGAATAATAAATTTCTAGAATTTTCAAATACATAAAAAATTTGTTACATTTATATTTACTTATTTTCCTTATTTTGATCATTTTCGGTAAATCAACTATACTTCAAAAAGAAAATTATTAAAACCCAATTTATTAAGAATTTAATTTTTAGTTTAATAAATATTATTTTATGTTTAATAATTATTAACAATAAAAGTAATAGCGGTTTATTTTCTGTCGAACTGCTGCATCTGCAAACAAACCACATAAAAACTAAACCAAAATTTGTTCGTGCCATTAATTGTTTGCAATAGTGGGAGTTCCATTATTTAAGAGTTGCATTTTTCTGTCTTACTACTTTTTTTCCTCAAAAACCCGGAAAAGGGCACCCCTCTTTCTTTCTAAACCCAATAAGCCCCGCCGCTACCAAATTCAATTCAACTACTAACCATAAAAGACAACCGGCATATACATTCTTTGAAGCATAAAACATACTCATGTTGGAGACCGACTATCGAGCTTCCAGCAACTGCAAATAAGGGTAAGTAAAAGGTATTCATTGGAGTCACTCTGCTAACGGTTTGTTTTCTATCAAAGCATAGGATTTTATTCGACTTAAGGGCTCTTCACAGCCTATAATCCGTGCCCTTTGGACTTCTAAATGCCACCCTCGAGCTAAGTGGTTTTTTTGGCTTGCCCTACATAATCGCCTACCCACCACATCCTTATTTCAGCTTGAAGGCATTCCTCTGGCCACCTTATGTCATTTTTGCATGAATAATGATGTCAATGTTTGTCATCTTTTAATTTTTTATGTTTTTTCACAGGGTGTACGGAGGTTGATATCTTGGTATGTTGGTAAGCGGTTCATCATTGGTATATTTGCACCAGATATGCTTAGAAGCTGGCTAGCTTTTAGATTTAAATCAGATGGTCTTTTCAAGACTTCCTTGTTCTCCACAACGATATGGTTTCTAGAGGAAGAGCGTAATATGAGAGCCTTTCTGTCAAGGGTCTTAAGGAGAGAACAATTAGTTAAACGTATTATTACACATGTTTAGGTGTTAGCATATGTCTCCTTCCATTTATCAAAAAATGCAATAATTGAGAACCTTTAGATTATTTGGCCTCAGCAAAGCCCAAAATCCGTTCTCTAGGTGGCGTGGTCATTTCCTGAGGCTCAAAATTACAAGTTGAATATTAATGGACCTTCCTATCAAAATCATGGTCTAGCAGGCAGTGATGAGGTCTTTAGAGATAGCAATGGTGGTTTTGTTATTGTATTTGCTAAGCATTTTGGTATTGTCTCTAATAACTATGCAGAGTTTTCGACTCTTGAAGAAGGGATTCATTTAGTTATTTCGATGGTGGTTTCCACTCCAGATAGAAAGTGACTCTTCTTTGTTGGTAAATGTTTTCCAGTATCGATTTCGAGCTCCATAGCGGTTATGGACAATTGTAGGAACATACACTCTTCTCATAGATGGTACATTGCTAATGTTTTTCGTGACGCAAATATGATAGCTGATACTTTCGATAAGAGAGCAGCTGCTACCTCTGGTGTCACTATTTGGTGCTTTCGTCCGCTAAAAGACCATTAGCAGCAGTTTTGGAGCATCAAAATAGTCTCGAACTCGTGATTCTAAATTATTGAAGACGATCATTCTACTGTTTTATGAAGGATTCAGGTATGAAGTGACCTTCATATATTCTCGGCTTTATGTGTTTATGTTTTTTTTTTCAACGATGGCTATAAGCCACTGTTAAACCTTCTGAATAATTTTAAGAGAGATTTTTGGAGAGTGATTTGTCGTCTATTCTTATCTTTTGAATATTTTTTAGAGACATTTATGGAGATGGATTTATGGTTTATTTTTTTATAGGGATTGTATATTATGAGACCATTTTTTTTTTAACTTGGAGTCTAATAAATGATACACTTGCAACTATCCGATTTGAAATCTGATGGACAAATGTGATTGTGACCTTCTTGTATTAAAAGCAAATGGTCTCTTTGTGTACTTTCCCTTTTCGATATTTTATAAAGAGGTATTTTTAGAGAGGGATTTACCGTTTGTTTTAGGATACTTACTCTACAAAGATATATTTTAAGAGATAAAGAATCTTTATTCCTTAGTATTAAATCTTTTGAATGTTTTTAAGAGACACTTTTGGAGAGGGATTTAGATAGAAAGAAAAGGGTAAGACGTGCATGTCTATCATGGTTTCACTTGGTGGTGTAGACTCTTAAAGTGTTCAATATTTTTTAACACTAAAATACCCATGTATTGTAATACAAAACTTTTCCAATAAAGGCATTTTTTATCATTTAGAAGGGTATGATAGATGTTTTTATAAAGAAATAGTGGCATTTTATTAGTAGTTAAAAACAATTAATTCTATTAGTAGTTAAAAATAAATAATGCATCTTATGGGTGATGCCACACACCGTATCGGTGATGTTGTTGTCCACTATTGTTAATAAATGTTTTTGTTTCTATTAGAAATTTCTAGTCCACCTTTAACTAATTACTTAAAATACTCCTAAACAAAAAGTTACTATATTATAGGACAAGAATATCTAAATATCTAAAAATGTTGAGCACTTTAAGGGTCTACAACAGCCTAAAAAAAAAAAAAATTAAAAAAAAAAATTTAAAAAAGAAAAAAAGAGGTTATAGATGCCACTACTTGCGAAAAAAGAATTTTGTCACCTAATATCTCTGATTTCTGCCGTATGTCCTAAAAATCTCCCCAATCGGCGGTTTTGATAACTATAATTTCCTTTTTTTTCTTTTTTTTCAAGTAATCTACATAGATTATACGTGTCATAAGTATTCTTTCTTATATTTTTTCCCTTAAACATAGATTAATTTTTAGTATGATCGTAGGTCCTTAGCATGCAAAAGATGAGCGCACTTACTTGAACTTTTTTTAAAAAAATCTCTCTCCCCCTTATGCTCTCTCCTAAAATAGGTGCATATAACTTTTTCTTTCTCTCCTTAAACATTGGTAACTATGCTACAATCCCTATAGTATTAGGATCTTTTGCAACATGTGCACCCCTTAAGTACCACTTAATAATGTAGTATAATATAGATAAGAGATAGAAAATGGGTACAAATATAGTAAAATAAAAGTAAAGGGTAGAAAATGAGTACATGTGCAATAAAAAAATTAACAATAAATATTGAATAAAGACGTAATTTATAATATTTGAAATTAACATATAAACATATTATCCATACATAGAATTATCACAGGGCCACCCTCCAAACTCAAAGTTACCATTACGGTGTATACCAAACAGACACTAGCCAACACCATTATGCGTCCTCTTTAAACCCTAATTGAAACCAATCTTAGGAATTGGGTGGGTCTGTGTGGTTAGCAATTGACGTGACGCAATTTTACGTCTTAAGTTTGATTTCAATTAATGAAAATTTTTTTTTTTAAAAAAAGAAAAAACTGATCTTGCTCACCTAAACAATCCCAAAAATTGGTCGTAACGGTGGATCGTGATCTAGATGAGAGATATGGGGAAAATAAAATTAAAAAACTTTGTGAAAATTAAAAATTTTAAAAAAATCAAAAAAAATGGTGAGGACGGATCAGCTGGTTCCTGACAGTAATAGACGATTCTATTAGAGAAGTAATCAGTTCCTAAAAAAAATAAGCATTATCTCAATATAAGGTGGGAAGTAGACTAGCTCTACTAATTCTCGATCTAGATCGCATGATTTTTTGTCCGAATCAGTGTTCCTTCAAAACAATATGTTTTTATGACTCCATAGGAAATATATATGGAAAAATTACAAGGTAAATAACAAAGGGAAAGGTTTTTATACTTCCCTATAGCATAGAAGATTTATGCTTCCCCTACCATCTAACCGTCCAATTTTGATCAAGAGAGCCACTCACCGTTTGATCTTAGATCCGACATCTTAAAGTATTTTATTTTTAGTTTTTTTAATACAAATTGTATGAATATGAAATTTCGTATGCGCCATCTTCTCATTGGGACGCACCTATAAAAATATTAAAAATAATTTTTTCATAAAATATAATGACCAAAATACCCCTTGAGATTTTCAAGAGTATTTTGGTCATTTTATTTTATTGAAAATATTGTTTTTATATTTTTAGCTAGTGCAAGTTTAATAGAGGATTGGTCGTCCAAATTTCAGTATCAAAATAATTTAAAGAAAAAAAATTAACATAAAATAATGTAGAGATGGGACATTGTGATTAAACCAATCTTAGCCGTCCATTACAGTTGGATAAGGAGAAATATATAAATTTAATGCTGTAAAAAAAGCATAGAAACCATGCCAAACAAACAATAAACACATGTGGAAATGGAGAATCGGGAAAAGTTAAAAGTTGGTTCAATCAAATCCTGTTTGCTGTGCTGCATCCCCCAAAAAGGCCAAAAACGCATAGAAAAAAAAGAGTAACTGTACAGTTTGCAGCGGCAGTAGCACCAAATCTCCTCCCCCACAAATTGAACTGGCGGGCTACTGGGCCGACTAGTCATCAACCAGTGACAGTCACCAGCCAGGTGGAAGAAGTCCCACCGCTTTTAAAAACTTTATGACACGTGTCTACCGATGCGCAAAAAACAAAGGACTAACCGCTCACCAGTGCCACGTGTCCCAAACAATTTCGTCATATCGTTACTTTTTCTCAGATGGCGGAAAAAGATCCAATCAGAAACTTCCGGGCAACTAGTACGAAATATCTACCGTCCACGTGTCGCAACCTGAGCCCTGAATCCCCAATAAACGCCAAAAAAGATCCCCCTCTATCTTATTACCCAGAAGTTAAGGACCCCAATAAACACGAGCCGAACACGTCATCAAATCTCCTCCAAATTAGCGGCGCTTTTTCTTAATTTAGCGGATAAATGTTTACTCCGATTAATTGAATAATTAAAACCTCCCTAAATTTACTCCAACAGCTAAAAATAGTTGGTGTTCTAGCGAGTTCCACAATAACAGAAGCACCTCGAAGCTTCCTCATACGTATTCTGGACCGTACGATCGACCGACAACCACGTGTCAGGATCCCGTGCCCATAAATTGGGAAGGGAAAGATAAGCCGTACATAAGCTACCCTTTACAAATCTTTAAAAGACAATCTTATCCCTTTATCCACGGTGCAAGGCTTAAAAGTTTCAATTGTGGGTTTTGGGTGTACATGTCTTTACCTAATTTTTAATGACCAAAGAGGACATTTAAGGAAGAAGGATCTGAAATTCATCTCAAATGCAATTTCGATTCATTCCGGGTGAATTTCGCGTCAATATAACGGACCCCGAGCTGCTGACTTTCGGACCGATACAACGCTCACTGCAATACTGCAAACTCTCTTCATTTTTCTCGACTTGCGTCAAAGATTTCACCCTTGATCGACGGCTGAGATGGCTCCTGAGATGGCAAACGGCAAGAAGAACGGTGGATATTCCAAGAGGGCCTATGTGACCTTCTTGGCGGGCGATGGCGACTACATTAAAGGGGCGGTGGGATTAGCCAAAGGCTTAAGAAAGGTTAAAACTGCTTATCCTTTAATTGTGGCGGTTTTGCCTGATGTTCCCGAGGAACATAGGCGGATTTTGAGGTCACAAGGCTGTATTGTTAGAGAGATTGAGCCTATTTATCCGCCGGAAAACCAGACGCAGTTTGCTATGGCGTACTACGTCATCAATTATTCGAAGCTGAGGATATGGGAGGTATGGAAAACGCTTTTACTTTTGGCTTTTGTTTGGCTTCTAAGTGGTTTTTCTCCTTGGATTAGTGGTTTTGTTTTGTTTTGGTTATTTGAGCGGGTTTTGTGGACAAAGGTGGTATTTTTCTTGCTCGAGGAGATTTCATTTTGGTGAGTAGAGTGGTTTTGTGTTTAGTTGTTTCTTTTTCTGTCCGTTGTGTTTTTGTGGGAAAAGGTGGTTTTATCTTGAGATGGTTTGGTCAATTTTGAAAAACAGATGTCCAATGCATGGGCATGCAAAAGATTAATAATTAATAATTAATGTATGGTCAATGTCATATACCATTTGGAGTTGGATTGTATCTAAGGTTCACACTCATACATTTTGTTCTGGTTTTCTTATATAATCTTAGCATGTATTTTAAAAAAAAATCGTCGACAAATTTTATTTTTTCTTGTTCATAATTTGTCTGTGATGACAGTATGAAGAGTACAGCAAGATGATGTACCTGGACGCTGATATTCAAGTTTTCGAGAACATCGATCACCTCTTTGACCTCCCGAATGGCTACTTCTATGCTGTGATGGATTGCTTTTGTGAGAAAACATGGAGTCACACTCCTCAGTACAAGATTGAGTATTGCCAACAGTGCCCAGACAGGGTTCAATGGCCGTCTCACCTTGGTGACCCACCTTCTCTCTATTTCAATGCCGGAATGTTTGTCTTTGAGCCGAGCAAGCTCACCTATGAAAACCTTCTCCAAACTCTGCAAGTCACCACACCCACTCCGTTTGCCGAACAGGTGCCTCTCTCTCTCTAACTTCTACAATTTTGGGGTGTGTTTCTCTCTCTAGATTTGATTGAAGGTCTTAATGGGTTGTGTGTATTTAATTTTTTTAGGACTTCTTGAACATGTTCTTCAAGGATGTTTACAAGCCCATTCCTCTGGTTTACAACCTGGTTATGGCCATGTTGTGGCGCCACCCCGAAAACGTGGACCTGGAGACGGTCAAGGTCGTTCACTACTGTGCAGCGGTGAGTCTCTCTCTCTCTCTAAATTTGTGAACGCTCAATCTCTCTCTCTAAACGATTTGGGGGTTTGTTGGAACAGGGTTCGAAGCCATGGAGGTACACCGGCAAGGAAGAGAACATGCAGAGAGAAGACATTAAGGTGCTGGTTAAGAAATGGGGGGACATCTACAACGATGAGTCCCTCGATTTCAAGGGCGAACCGCTCTTGGCCCCCGATTTACAGCAGCCCCAGCAACCAGCAGGGCATGCTTTCTATGTGGCAGCCATGGCAGAGGCCGCCCCTGTCCAGTTCATCCCGGCCCCCTCGGCAGCGTGATGAGAGAGAAAGAGAGTCGTGTCGTGCATATTGCAGGTGTTATGTGAAAAGTGGTGCATGATTGCAGATGCGGTTTGAGAATTCATCGCGGCCCTTTTAATAGTGCTGAGCTGATGATGGACTTTTGCTCTCTTTTGATCTTGATCTTCTTTTGTGTGATGAAAAGATTTTTACTTGTTAGTGGGGAATGTAAATTTTCTAAACCCTCGTGAAATATATATGACACTATATGGATATGTGTATGGAGTGGAGTGAATGCAATTATAGGCTGTAGCGGTTACCGTTACTTTGGAATTATTTTCTTCGATCCGTCAAATGTTTTTTGCCGTTTTACTTCGCTCTTTTGCTCCTTCACTCAATACATCACCTAAACCTCTCTTTATTTTACTTTGGCAAATTTATCGCCGTATCAGTTTTTTTTTTTTTTTGTGTGATATATATCGGTCATGTGGGTTGAACTGCGATTGCTCTAATTATACATCAACCCCTTTTAAACCTTAAAAACTTACAAAAATAATATTTTAAGGGAATAACTGTTACTTTTTTTTTTTTTGAAGGTTTATGGTACTCCAAGCATCCATCGTACGTAAAGCGTATACCGGTCCGAATTTTGGAACACTGGACCGTCTTAAAAAATTGGCCGAGCTTTCGATTGGGGTAAATAAGGAAAAAATGAAAAACGGTGAAAAAGGATTTCCACATAATATTGTATATTTTTTAATATCATTTAATAGCATATTTTTTAGTGAGTAGTGAACTTGTGAGACCTGCATACGCCATCATTATAAAATTTGGTATAGATTCGTAGAAAAGTTATCCTATATATATATATGGGATTTAATTTTTTAAAATATTTATATCAAATTTAATGACGATTTTTTGGGATCTTACATATATAGGTGTGGGAGGGTCCTGCAAGGTCATTTCCCTAACAAAAATGGAGAGGGTGATTTTGAAAAATGTTAAAAATTGGAGGAGAAGGATTTCCACAATAAATATCATACTTTTGAATAGGTTGGCATGAATGCCAACCCGAACGCGACCTAAGACCTTCCAAGTATAACAAAGAAAGGCCGGGTTTGAGTTCAAAACTTGGACTTGACCTTTACCCGGTTTAAACTTTTACCCTCTAAACCGTTAGAGATAAAATATGTTGTTTTAAGCTGTACTCTATTCATTTGGGTATATTAAAAATCGTATATAATTAAAACTAATAGTTATATTTAATTATTAAACAACAAATTACACGGTTTAAAATCTAGTAGTGGATGATTGGGATCTTGTTGTCAATAATACGGGTATATGATGTTCAAAAAAAAAAAAAAAACAGGGCGACATGGGTCCAAGACCCAATGGGATAGATCTGAGACCCAATAGGTACAGGTACTCAGATAAAAAAAAAAACAGGGTGACATGGATCAAAGACCCAATGGGATAGATCTGAGACTCAATAGGTACAGGTACTCAGATCTATTCGGGTCAAGGTCGACCCGGACCATACCTAAACCATTGTCACTCGAACTTTTGAATCATCATGCGACACGGACGTAAGTTTCTCTTTTTACTCTGACTGCTGCTTGAGGAAACGTAACAAGACTGGATCACAAATGAATATGGGTCAAAATATTTAATATAAAAGATAAAATATTGAATACGTTCGTTTGCCTTTTTAAAGAGGGTGCGGTTTGTACAGAGCCTAGGCTCTAAACAATCAAATTAGAACCCACCTTTAAATAGTGTCAGGTAGTATGGTTTCAATACTGAAAATCTATGTGATTGCTTTCAAATATATCTTCATCTTTAGTTATAAAATTTAAAGCTTAAAAAATAGGATAGATCTAGCCGATCTATGAAAACTTGAAAATTGTCTAACAATTTATTACAACAAAGTGCACTATTTTCAAAACTTCAAATCCATTTTTTTTTTTTCTCATCTTCATGCATCTTGATGTCGAGATGATCAATTTGAGGTAATTTGGGCATCAAAACAACTTTTTCTAGTGAAATTTTCGAGGTGGGCTCCAACTTGATTGGTTAGAGCATTGGCTCTGTATAAACTTTTTCAAAAAATGGAGCTATAAATAAATAAATAAATTTTGGCCAAAAAATGCGTTAAATCTACGTGATAAACCAATTTGATTTTTAGCATGATTTGGAAATCTAAGATTATTATACCAGTGAGGTTTGTTCAAGGTGCCTTATTTGTACTGTATAACTTAGGTGCCAATCTAAAATTTCCCTGCTTTTAGATGTAGTTTGGGTTGAGATGTAGTTTTGGTGGTATAGATTTTGTGAAGAATTGGCAATCTCAATTAATTGGAAAAGGCTTTGACAATGATAATGATGAAATTTTGTGAAAGAGTTGAAAATTTATTTTTATCCCTAGACACTGACAATTGAATAGATCTATGAATATTTTGAGAATCTTACTACCAATTGAGTAGAACCTATGAATATTTGAAAATCTTGAAAACGAATGGTGTAAATAAATAGCTATATGATATTATTTTTATTACTTAATAAAGGTTTTATTCTTTATATTAATAGTTCTTGAGGTTGAGATGATGAGTTGGAGAGCTTTTTAATATCAGAACACTCTCCTAAAGGAATTTTGGGGGTTGCCTTATTTCAATAGTATAAGAAGCTGTTAGAAACTATTTTCAATCCGTAGATTTTTACATCTAAGGGTTAAGAGAGAAGGTGAAATTCTTATTGTACTAAACATGAGTAATCTTGTAGTATACAATTTCTTAGTATATATTACATTAGATGTTTAAAACTATACTTTATAGAATGCAGTTTCTATGAGGCTTCAATTCTATTTATTGAAGTAGGGCTACAACTCTCTCAACCATCCATTTATTTAGATGGAGGAGATTTTGCAACGAGGTCAACAAAAGAACCTAGGCTTTTTCTCAATGTCCTCTTTTATCTTCTATTCTCTCTCCTCTTTTGGGACCTTTATCTCATGTAGAGTTCTTGGGTCAATTTTAGACATAAGGGATTATGGAAGATGTGTTGGAGTAAAACTTGGATTGAAGAAGAGGCGATAAGGCTGCAGCCTCATAAGAACATTTTTTTCTTTTATATAGAGCTGAGGCTTTAAACAATCAAATTTGAGCCTACTTCAAAACTTTCACTAGAAGAGGTTGTTTTGATGCTCAAATATCTTCAAATTGAGCATCTAGACATCAAGATGCATGGACATTAGAAAAATGGATTTCAAGTTTTGGAAATAGTGTATTTTGTAATGCATTTTTGACCGTCAATTTTCAAGATTTTCATGGATATGTCGATCTACACTATTTTTGAAGCTTTAAACTTTATAAATAAATATGAAAATATATTTTAAGGCTATTACAAAGACATCTAGTAGTCAAACCACATTTCTCGATACTATTTGAAGGAAAGCTCTAATTTTATTGTTTAGAGCCTAAGCTTTATACAAACCACACCTATTTATCTTTGTTACATGAGTTACAATTGTTGTGGCTATTAGAAGTCAAATTGGATAGCTTGAGATGTATCATAAGGTTCAAGAAATTTTATTTTAAACTTTTGAGTCTAATCAATGATATACTCACAACCACTTGATTTGGAATCCGATGGGCAAAAGTGATTGTGACCTCCTTGTATTAAACAAAACCATATTATGGATCATAATATGGTTATGCAAACTCTGGTTATGCCAAAACCGGGTTATTGAGAAATTACTATTTGGATAGCTTGTAGATAATACCCAAGTTATCCAAAACCCTTGTTTGGGTAACCTATTTGGGTAATTTGTGTTTACATTGTTTAGGACATATTTGGTTGGTATGAAACATTTCCATACAAAATATTTTCATTTGAAAATCACATTACACGTATTTGGTATGAAACAATAGTTTACATTTTTTACCAAAAGTTTAGAGAGAGAAACTATACCAAATTTCAAAAAGAGAGACCACCTAAAAACTTTTAAAGAGAAAAGCAATCTCAACATTTTTTGAGAGAAAGTTGTTTAAAACTTTAAATTTGATATAGTTTCTCTCCAAATATTTTAAGATAGTTTCTCTCTCTAAAAATTTGAAATTTAAGAGAGTTGAAAATTTCTCTCTTGAAATTTTTTGCAATAGTTTCTATCTCAAATTTTTTTTAAGTAGCTGCTCTTTCTAAAATTTGATATAGTTTCTTTTATTAAACTTTAAGATACTTTCCTTCTCTAAAACTTAAAATTTGAGAAAGTTTCTCTAAAATTTTTGAGATAGTGTCTCTCTCTAACTTTTTTTGGTAATTTCTCTCTCTCAAACTTGATATAGTTTCGCTCTCTAAAGTTTTAAGATACTTTCTCTCTAAAACTTGAAATTTGATATAATTTCCCTCACTAAATTTTTTGAGATAGTTCTCTCTTTAAATCTTGATGTAGGTTCTTTCTCTAAAACTTATAATTTGAGATAGTTTCTCTCTGTAAAGTTTTAAGATACTTTCTCTCTAAAACTTGAAATTTGATATAATTTCTCTCACTAAATTTTTTGAGATAGTTCTCTCTCTAAAAGTTTCAAGTTGATTCTCTCTAAATTTTGATGTAGGTTCTCTCTGTAAAACTTATAATTTGATATAGTTTCTCTCTCTAAAATTTTTTAGATAGTTACTCTCTAAAAAAATTAGGTAGTTTCTCTCTCTAAAATTTGATATAGTTTCTCTATCAAAATTTAATATACTCTAGCTTAAAATTTGAGATAATTTTCTTTTAAAAATTTTGACATGGTTTTCTCTCTCTAAAAATTTAAGATACGTTCTCTCTCTAGAACTTGAAATTTAAGATAGTTTATCTCTCTAAATATTTTGAGATAGTTCCTCTCTCTAAATTTTTTTAAATAGTCTCTCTCTCTCTAAAATTTGATATAGTTTATATTTCAAAAATTTTAAGATATTTTCTCTTTTTAAAACTTGAAATTTTGAGATAGTTTCTCTCACTAAAAATTTCAGATATTTCTGTTTCTAAAAAAGCTTAGGTAGTTTCTCTCCTTAAAATTTCATATAGTTTTACTTTCTAAAATTTTACAATACTTTATCACTAAAACTTGAAATTTGTAATAGTTTCTCTCTAAACAATTTCAGGTAATTTCTCTCTTCTCTAAATTTTTAAGATTTGTTTTCTATCTAAAATTTTTGAAATAGTTTCTCTAAAAAATTCATGTATTTTCTCTCTCTAGAATTTGATATATTTTATCTCTCTAAAATTTAAGATACTATATTCATCTAAAATTTATAATTTGATATAATTTCGCTCTTTAAAATTTTTAAGAAAGGTTCTCTCTCTAGATTTTTTAGTTAATTTCTCTCTCTAAAATGTGATATAGTTTCTCTCTAAAATTTTAAGATACTATCTCTCTAAAACTTGAAATTTGATATAATTTTTCTCTAAAAAATTTGAGATAATTTTTCTCTCTAAATTTTTTTAGTAGTTTCACTCTCTAAAATCTAATATAATTTTTTTAAAAAAAAATTTAAGATACTTTCTCACTCTAAACCTTAAAATTTGAGATGGTTTCTCTCTAATTTCTATGAATGTTTTTGCATAACTAATTGTATTTAACAAAGTGGGCAGCTCTAGTATGTGAAAATAGTATTAGCACAAGTTGTATTCCCTTTTTCATGCTTAGGCAAAATAATGCTTTGAACAACTCAATTTTTTTTTATTTTATATATCTATGTTTTGGCCCTCTTTCTTGATTACAAAAGAACATGATTATGTATTAAAAATGTTGCCAAACATGTTTTTATGCAAGATACCCTTGATATACAAAACATGGTTTTGGATACCCTAGGATCGAATTGCCCCCATGGGGTTCTTAAAAATGATAAAGATAAAATCTTTGATTATATGATCTTCAAAAGGTGCAGTTTGTATAAGGCCGAGGCCCTAAACAATCAAAGTAGGGTGCATAGTGTCAGGAGATGCTGTTTGAGTGCCATAAATATTTGATATGGATAGAAAATATTTTTATCTTTAATTATAAAAATTAAAGCTTCATAAAAAGGATATAGTAGATTAATAAACACTTGAATATCTTGAAAATTAACCGTCCAAAAAATACATTAGACCAAACACTATTTTTTTTTATGTTCATATATATTGAAGTCGACATGATCAATTTGAAGATTTTTTTAGTATAAAAACACTATATTTTAAAAAAAATTTGAGCCTTACATTTGATAATTACGTTACCTATAATTTTTTATGAAAAATAATTACATAGGACCTTCTCCTATTTATGTAGGATTTAAAAATCTATTATTAATTTGACACAAATCTTAAAAAAAAATCAAATCCCACTCTCATATAATAACTTTTATAGAGATCTAGTCATATTTATTGGTGATAGGGTCTTAGGATTATTACTCTTTTAAATATTTAAATTTTATAATCAGAGATGAAAATAAAATTTTAAAGTATCATTAAGGGAAGTATTTATGGACTCTGTGATCTCCTTCCCATTCTGTCTCATCAGCTGTCTCTCAGTCGTTGATATTGAAATGGAAGAATCTCGTGGCCTGGTAAAGCACATACTGATTGCAAAATTCAAAGATGAAATCCCGCCTCAAAAGATCGAAGAACTCATCCATGGATACGCCAGTCTCGTACCTCTCATTCAACCCATGAAATCCTTCCACTGGTAATCTCTTGTTTCCTGGAACCAATTGTGTCTTTTTTGTTAACAAAATGCAGGGAAATGGTGGATTTAACCGCCTAATCTCATTCTGCTTTTGTTTTGTTCTTTTGATGGTGTATCCTGTTACTAAGTATTTGTTATGGCGTGAACATTTTGAAGTACTAGCTCTTCTCTCTCTCTAGGTTTTGATGTTTTAATGGTGTAAAGTAGGAAGAAGAATCTAATTGTGTTTTACCATGCCCATCTCTCTTATCCTCGTTTTTTTACACGGTTTTCTCTCAATTGTTTAAAGGTAGATATATGTATTTACAGTTTTATTTTCTTGAAATGAGGCACATGAGTGGGTTGAGAGTATTGAGAAGATATACCCCCATTTCTTGTGTTAATTTTTATTTTTTTGTGTTTTTTAATTTGACACCTTTTTTACTGGGGTTCAATGAAATGTGCGTGCTCTGTATAACTAGGTGAAGCGACAGTGACGATCTCATACTAAGAAACTATTACAATACAACATTTGTTTCTATTGGTAAGCGATATTGTGATGAACTTCAACCACTCACCTTGGGAACCCCATTTATCATTTTCGTTGATATACTACCCCGTGGCCCTTCTACGGATTTGCAAAGGTTGTACTTTAGTCCCGACAGTTTCTTCTACATTTTGATTTGTCGGCTCGCCAAACATGTTTGGAAATTTGGCATTACCCATTCATGGCTGTGCATTAAGTCATCTGCGGTTCGTAGTATTTGTAGGTGTTGAACACCTTCATTGCTTGTCATTGAGGACCTCTTCGATAGCTCGTTGAAAATCATTGTACCACTTCAATTATATCCTTGTCATGGATAGAGTACTTTTGATTTATCTCATCTACCACCAAATTTTGAAGACCATGGAGTGTTCCTTGAAGATGAATGCTCCATGGAGTGAACATAGATGCATCTATAGATGACCCAATTGGGAGATGAAACTTTGTTTTTAACAGCGGTGCTACAAGTTTCAAATGTCCTGAAATCTTCTGTTGAATGCTGCTAATGACGATTCCTTTGGCCCATTTATTAATGGAAGTACTTCACTTGAGCAATCCTTGATAAAGAGCCTAAGATATTTGGCCAAGCTCAAGAATGTTTGAAACTTAGAGATGCGTTTAGCTTGCTACCGTCATAGAGTATCATGCATCTTCTATTGTTCTATTTGGTTGGATCTTTTGGTTATATTGTATGAGCCAGGAATATTATTTGGATTTGGGCATGTTGATACTTTAATGTAGGACCAAAGGGATAAATACCATTCTGGTGGGTTTGGTGGGATCTGTTTGAATAAGGGTTTAGGGAAAACCAGGGCTAATGTCTGTGAACTTGATTTGGATTTGATGGGCAGTACAGGCTATGAGTTCAGAGTTTGGGGCTATGTGAAAGATGATGCATGGGAATTGATTAGGTGTCATGCATGTGAAGGGGCATTCTTGATTTTGTAATTGTTGGTGGATGGAAAGATTGTGTGGATAGGTTTAAATGTCAGGGATGAAGGTGGATTAAGCTGGTAGGTTTTGAAGATGAATGAATAGGGGGATGAATGGGGATTGAAAAGGGTCAAGGGACCTGGTGTTAGATTAGTCAGTCTTATCAAACTTAGGTTGTTTGTCATATCATATCACAAAGAGGAATAACTCCTTCGAAGATTAAGGAGGTACTCCTCCCAAGGTGGCTTCATACCACTAACTGAATAAAAAACAATTGGTATCCCAAATTACTTGTCTTGACCATTGACGTACAACCTTTGTTTTAGTGTCCTATGTAGAGGTGTCCTATACTTGACCACAAGTCTTGCCCAATAAGACTCCTAACCAAATAGAAAAGTGTCTAATATGTAAACTTCCTAATTCATTTCGGAAAGAATCCTATCTTCTAGAAACCAAATGCAAAAGAAAACCAACTTTTAAAGGAACTTTACTTTTCTAGGAAACCCAAACAAGAACCAAAAAGTCCAATTTCCAATTGCTTCCTCCTTGTCTTAGACTTCTAATCAAAATGAAAATCAAAACCTGAAAAGTCATTACTACTTTTTAGCAGGATTTTCACCATGATTTGAAGCCCAAAACATTCTTTTGGGGAAAAGCACATAGAAATAGTAGTCATAGATCTGGGTAAGATTTTCAGTTTGAGCTTTGAAACACCTTAAAATCCTAAAGGGACATCGGGTAAAATGTTGTGGCCTTTGGAAGTTGACTTCATCATACTAATCTGATCTAAGATAAAGTTGGTTCTCTTTAAGTTGCACAACCCTTAGATGCCACATATAATCTTATGAAGACGCCAATTTGTTCAAATTTGAATGGGTAGTTTGCACATTTTGATATGGGACCCAATGCATGCTTTGGGTCTTATGTGAAGTGGAATTGAATGGTATTTGTCAGTCAATCTTGAAGTTTATATTTCTTACATACCTGAGTACAATAATTTCTTAACATCTCTTCAGCTTAGAAGTAGCATTCACTTATACATGTAGAATCCACAGTTTTCGTTTCCCCAATATCCATAGAAAGTCTCCAAATTATGAGAAGTATAAAGATTATTTCAGAACATAGGTATTGACCAATTCACTTCTTCGTCAAGAAAAACTCAGCTTTGTGTTATCAAGGCTTTCTTTGGGATGTTACAAATCTATACGCTATTGATCATAGGGCAGATGGCAGTAGTCTAGTACTGTTACTGGAGAATAAATTTTTCTCAGGAGTCCGTCCATCTCATGATTGCCTAAATTTCATTTGATAAGGTTAGGTGCCTGCACATTATCTTCCAGCAACAGTTACTTGGTACTTTCATCTCATAATCAACCAATCTTGTGTGGTCATAATATAAATATATGCATTTTGTTGCTCATGTTGCTTGAGAGAAATCACGCAATCCCTAAGTTTAAAATATCTAGAAAGATAACCCCTACATGCATTTTAAAAATTTGTTATTTGGAACCTGGGAGTGACCGTAGATCACTTTTCAAATTTCGTAATATGTGTACATACATGTGATCTATAAAGTTTTGAAGAAGATGCCTAGTTTGCTATGTAAGCTATGATCATTGTTGATTATATACTAGTTTTTTCAAGAGAGTTGGTCATTTTATTGAAATATTGGTTATGGTCTAGTCAATTTAAAGGCATTGCAATCTTATTTTATTTAGTAGTTATTTATTTATTTATAGGGAAAGCTTTCTATGTGACCCCACCCACATGTAAATTATATGTGACCCCACTTCTCAGCCATTCGATCTGAATTGACGGCTAGGATTGCTCAATGTCACAATGTAAATGCATTGTTTGATTATTAATTTCTTTTCTACAAAACCTGAGTGAAACTTGGGGCGTCCCATCTTCTTATTGGGGTGCACCTATAAAAAATAAAAATAAAATATTTTCCATGAAAATAAATGACCAAAATGCCCTCAAAAGTTTCATAAAGGAAATATTTTTATTTTTATTTTTATCATGTGCGCCCCCGTTAGGATCATGAATGCCCCAAATTTTGCTACAAAGTGATTCATAGAATAGATATTAAAAATAAAGCACTTTGAGCCATCGGATCAAAATCTGATGCTCGAGAGCCAATTTGTGACATTGTGACTCAAGCCTTCCTAGCTGTCTACTCAGATCCGACGGCTGAGAGCAGGAGTCACATGTGCTTTATACGTGGTGTATGCTTTCCCTTATTTATATTGTTTGGACCATTTTTCTCATTAGAAATTGTTGTTAAGAGCACTTTTAATCTGTGTTGTCACTTTGCAAAAGAAAGAGTTTTGTGTTAAGTTGTTAACTGTCAAACATGTGAACTTTGGGTATGTCATCTGTGTATCTTTTTATTTGTTTTTCATGGCTAGATCAGTCATCATATCAGTACTGCTTTTCATTAGAGCAACTCTATTGTAATAGTGATCATATGTTGCAATGTTGTTTTGTATAGTTTTCTTTGGACTTGGGCCTGTAGAACTTCAAGCAGAGGCACAATCCCTACATGAATGCCAAATTGATGGCAACAATGGTTGCACCAACCATTAGCTTAGGTTTGCTTGGTTCCATTTGGTTTATTCCTAGGTTTTAGTTTATTTGATGTTGCTTAGTTCTTTTTTCTATTGTTTTAGGTGTTCTATGGGTTGTGGGTAGTAGTCCCCTATCCAAGTAGTAAGGCATCCCCCTCCCTCACCCCTATAGATAAGGGGGTGACCCTCCTCCTTCTAGATATGTTACAAAGAGGGAATAAAATGTTTTCCATATAGTGGATGAGAATCTTCTTGCCTAGATTTGAACACAATATGCATTTCCCCTCTCTCTCTCTGTCTGTATATATCTATAGCCTAGATTTGAATGCCATACGCATTTCCCCTCTCTCTCTCTTAGTGTGTGTGTGTGTGTGTATGCGTGTGTGTGTGCGTGTGTGTGCGTGTGTGTGTATATATATATATATTTTATGTGTTTGTATTATTGTTTAGTTCTCTTTTGGGTTTTACAGTACAAACCGCCCCCCCCTCCCTCTGCCGGAGATAGCTTATTGTGATTATTCATTGCTCTTTAAGTTTTACCTAGTCACAACTTTGAGCTCGTGATAAATAATTGAGCAACTATGCCACAGCGAAACTCCTGCCAAATTGTTGCCTTACTGTGGAATGCGGTAGTTTGGACCATGTACATCAAGGGCAGTCATGCTCGACTGTGGTTCATGTTGCTTTTGAGCTCTAGTGCATTAACAGAGTGGGGGCGGGCCCTTTCCAAATGGCTATTCAAAGCATTGGCCTCTGAGCTTGTTTCGCAAAAAGTGGCATCACAGCCGCTATTAGGATCATCAGGAGAGAACTGTGGCCTTGTGCAGTTGGGATGTTTTGAGCTCAGTTGGAGCTCAGTTGTGGAGAGAAAATACTGTGATGTGGAAATGTCATTGGATCACAGTTTGGATATTTGCGAGGGAACTTTGAAGCCATGTTACCTTAAACAGGGAATTTGAACATGTAAGAAAGAGAGGATGAAAGACATCAAACATTTGTTAAGCAGAAGGGAAAAGCTCAATAACACCAGCATTGTGACTTGAAATCTGGTGTGGTGACTTAACTTCAATGACAAGATTTATGGTACATGTATCGCCAAAAGAAGAGGAAGCTTTGTTCAAGTGGTATGCGTGTGTCGTAATGCCGTATTTGCCATTAAGGCGTCTGTTTAGAGAAAAACTCCTGGATCACTTAGAGAAAATCTCATGGATCATATTAAATATGCTAAGAGTTCAAAAGAGGCTTGGGACTCATTTGCTGACCTGTATATGCTTGATTACAGCTGCTGGAGAATGAGGTTGGCACAATTACTTACGGTAATATGTCGATTTCATGATACTTTATGGTGGACGAGAGTATATGCAACAAGCTTTTGTAGATTAACACCAAATTGAAGGTCACCGAGGCATGGGTTAGGTCATTCCTGGGCTCAAATTCCATAGGCAGATGTAATGCAAACACCCACTTCCCCATATTCAAGACATACAATTTGTGCTCTAAATATCTGAATTGTCCCTCTGTCACCCTCTTGTCAGGGTTGATAAGTTCATTTGGCAACAAGAGCATGCCAACAGGACCTGATGGTATTCACTAGAAAACTGAAACACAAATTTTTTTTCTGATAGTATGTATATATATATATATATATATATATATATGTATATGTTGCTATGAACTTAGGTACAAAAGTTCCGAGGAGATGTGGGTTGGGTCGGGTGGTGCTTTACATTTGTCTTATATATGTTGAACACAAGGGTGATGGAATACAAAAACGATTGCTGTAGATCCAAAGGAGGGCTCACTATACAAAAATGTGATGTGTGGAGGAATAGAGATGAGAGAGAGAGATAGAGAGAGAGAGAGAGAGGGAGAGGAGGTATGCATTGGGAGTGGAATTGGGAAAGTGTTTGAGGAGAAATGAAGATAATGGTGTAGAGAGAGAGAGAGAGAGAGAGAGAGAGAGAGAGAGATGAAGAATGAGGATAAAGAAAAGAAAGGTGAGTTAGGGCATTAGGCTCCCTCTGCTGCACCCTCTCTGGCCAAAACATCAGCATTCGAAAACCTGCAATTTAAGAAAATATGATCGAAAATATGAGATAGCCTCTACGGGCGTTGGACCTTTAGGGACGCCCAAGAGATTGCATTCTTTAAGTCTCCTTCCACAATGAGATGGTGACCCTAATTTGAGTCAAATCTTTGGAGGCCTTCTTATAGGGCGATCACCTTCGTTGTTGAGTCTGTCAGGCTGATGTAGCCAGAGAAATTGAAGATAGCGTTCCTTGGAAGTTTCTGAAAGTTCCCCCATAGCCACTTGGGGCTGAGTTCTATAATGAAGAGCCATCTTGAGCTTGATGCTGCCCAAAATGATAGCGGACCAGCTTGGGATTCTATTTGGTCTTAACCTAAAAATATTGACCCTGTTGGATCGATACTTGACTCTTGAGATTCTTTTTAGCGCTTTAAAATTGTTGGCCCAATGGACATAGTCAAATCTCTTACATGATCAGCAGAGGCCCTGATGGATTGCTCTTTTTGCTGGAAAATTCTACAGTTTCTCTTGGTCCATTTTACCCAGAATGTGGCTAGGACAGAAGCTCTCCAATGGAAGAGGTTTTTTTCTCTTGACCTGTTGTGGGGGGGCTTTGGGTGTTGATGTTCGGGTTAGGTTGGTGTGGGGGTGGGACAAAAAAACAAAAAGGAGCTATTTGAATTGTAATTGGGGTTAGCTCAATCCCATTTGGAAATCTAGCAACAGCTTATTCCACATGGAGCTTGCAAATTTACAATGAAGAAATAGGTGTTCGTTGTTTTTCTCAGCTTCCTTGCGTTTGCATAGAACGTATCAGTTGGGAGGCTGAACCCTCTTTTTTGGAGGTGCTATAGTGTGTGCTGTTATAGGACCAGCCAAGTGAATGTATTAATTGCCTTCCTTTAGGAAAGACATTGGCTGCATTATTTCTCCCTTTCAGGATACTCTCAACTACTGTATGGTGAAGACTTCGTTTATATACATTTACTTCATTTCAAATATCTTACTCAGCTAAGCCTTTGAACAGGTTATGCAACAGCTTGAGCCACCTTAAAAAGCAAACGAAGATTATGATCTCTCTAACTAAATGGGAGAATTGCTTGGAGAATTCTTGAATGTTTCGTAGGTTAACATACACTTGATTGTGCCATTTCTCAATTTGAACTTGTAATTAAATCTTTAATTGGAATTAAATTTTGGGTCTCTATTACCTCATTTCATAAGGATACAGGTTATATGAACACGAAAGGCGTGTTTACATGTTTATGGCCTAGCATGTTCTTTATGTAGCTTCTCAAATACACTCCCAAGTTACTTGCACCTCTATTTGAAACATGGTTACGCTGGGAAGTTGCACTAAATTGGGATTGGTGTATCAGTGCAGTTTATTTATCCATTTTCTCAGTGTAGAAGTCTATGAAGCAAAAGGAAACTATCAGATCTCTCTCTCTCTCTCTCTCTCTCTCTCTCTCTCACACACACACACACATTCTAAGAAATCTTGGTACAATATTGTGTGTTCATATTGTATATTATTTATTTATTTATTTTGATGGTTTTGTTTTGTTTTAGGGGGAACGATGTGAGCATAGAGAACTTGCAAGAGGGTTTCACCCATGTGTTTGAGTCCACATTTGAGAGTTTGGAAGGCGTCGCAGAATATGTTGCTCATCCAAGCCATGTTGAGTTTGCAAATGCCTTCCTGCCTTCTTTAGAGAAGGTCATTGTTATTGACTACAAACCCACCACAGTGAATCTCTCCTAAGAATTGTGGTCTTCCTGCCTTCTTTAGAGAAGGTCATTGTTATTGACCACAAACCCACCACTGTCAATCTCTCCTAAGATTTGTGGTTTGATGAAATTGTCTCATAATAATTGGGCTTTGATAAACTTTGCTTCTTCATTGGCATGTTGTCATCTCTTTACGTTGAACTTTGATAAACTTTGCTTCCTCATGGACAGGTTATCATATCTCTTTATTTTGTGAAATTTGGATACATGTGATGACTTATTTAGTGATGGATGACGGCATGATGCACTTCTACATGTATCCGCCCAGGCAAAACAGTGTTAAAAAAATACAAAAAAAAATCCCTAAACATATGAAAAAGGGGTTGTATGCAATGATCTACAAGGTGGGAAATTTGATAGCTTGGATGTATCACAATGTTCGAGCAAATTTCTTTTAAAATAACATTGAACATAACACATTTATTTATATGTAGTTAAAAAAGTAATAAAAAAATGCATTTAAATTCTTTTTTCTTTTTTTTTTTTATCTGGGGGCATTCTAGAAATGGGTGTGGTTTGTATAAAGCCACAATATTAAACAATCAAGTAAGGCGCACCACTAAAATTTGTCATAAGATGTAATTTTGGTGTAACAAATATTTGGATGGCTTGAAAGTCCATTTTCATCTCTAATAATAAAATTTTAAAATTTTAGAGCAGTTCAAATCAAGTAGATATATGCAAATGAAAATGTTGAAAAGAAATGGAAGTGATAATGTGTTGTAAGATGCACTATTTTTTGGATTTGAAATATCTTATTTTTTTACAAATAAATTTCTTTTTTTATTTGAAATTTTTGATTTTTTTTAATATCCTTGAGCTTCACCACTAAACTTGAAATACTTTGGAGAGCCGGAGTTGCCCGTATGAGTTCGGGTTGGCTCGGCCGAGTAGGCATTATAAGGTTGTGCCAATAGTTATAAAGAGTGGCATAATTACATCTCTTATTGCATTCAATTATCAGTTAGGGGTGGTGAATGGGTTGGGCGGACCTGTGGGTCCAGTTTCAGACATCAAGTCTTGGTCAAGCAGCTGGAACATATCATGTCAGGTTGATCTAGGCTATTATATATATATATATATATATATATATATATATATATATATATATATATATATATATATATATATATATATATATATATATGAAAATTTATATAAGATTGCAACCTTAAAATGTAGAATTACAGATGGATCTCAAAAATCTATCGAAAAGATTGTTTTAATGTTGAAAAACCCTCTATTTAATCATCTCGACATCGAGATGTATGAATAAAGAAAAAAAGTTTTTTAGTCTAAATAGTGCATCTAGGCCGTCCATTTTCTAGATTTTCATATGTTTATAGATCTCTTAGATTTTAACTACTTTTGAAGTTTAAAATTTTCTAATTAGATATAAAAATAGATTTTAAGATAATCGTAAGAATTTTTTACAAAAAGATTACATGATAAAATTTAGAGGTGCGCCTTAATTGGATTGTTTAAGGTTGCAACCTTATAGAAACCACACCCATATATATATATATATAGGAAAAGTTTTAAAAACGCCTATAAGCGAAGTGCTACAGTGTTTCGCCTCCGTCATGGATATCCTATGGCATATGTCTGTGACGGTTTTGCCTAAAAACTACCATGGACCTATGGGGGCCATGGCGGTCCCCGTATATTTTTTGCGTCAAATTTGTGGGAAAAATATCTTGTCATGGACATGCTATATCCGTGATGGACCACCGCGGACATGCTATGCCAATGACAGTCTTTAATCCATGCGATCTGAAAAAATTGGATGGCGCCGAGCCTATGGGCGAAAATACTGTTTATTTTTTCCTATAGGCGTTTTGTAATCTTATATATATATATATATATTCAGTGATTTTAGGCAATGATTATATAGTAATATAATGCAACAACCTTCAAAAATCATGTTAGGCTTATGTATTTGATCTGAATTTTAAAATATGCACTCTTTTCATTCTAATGAACAACTACAAAAAAGAAAAAATTGAAAACACAGCATAGAAAGTATTTTTTTAGCCCAATTAATATAGGCTGACTATTTTGGTGAGATGCTTAGATCTAGGCCTTAGAATGATTTTTTTTTGTTCTAAAATTTTTAAATAATTTTATTATCATTAGATTAACAATATTGAAAAAAAAAAAGAATGATTTTGAATTCAAAAAGGCCCAGATCTTCAAATTCATCAAATGGATGATCTAGATTCATTATTGGAGGGGATTCATTTTGATCATATGTAAAGTGCAAATTACTTTCTTTTTTTATATTGATTATTGAGATAAAATGAGTGTGTATAAAAAAATTTGGGTCATACAAATACTACAAACATAGTTTTCCAGAAGTGTAATTGCATTATACTTTAATACAACCATGGCATGAAATCATTGCCCATATAAAATAATGAAACCACACTTCTAGAAAACCATGTTTGTGGCAATTGTATGATCCAAAATTTTGGTCACACACTCTCTTCATCTCAATAATCAATCTAAATAATAATAATAATTTGTACCCAATATATGGTCAAAATTAGTCCACTTCAACAATGAATCTAGATTGTCTATTTGGTGAATTTCAATATCTAGTTATTTATGAATTCAAATCAATGTTTTATTTTTTAACATTGTTAATCTAATGATAATAAAGTTATTTAAAAATTTTGGAAAGGAAAAAGATTCTTCTAAGCCTTAAATCTAGGGATCTCATCAAAATAGACAGCTTATGTTAATTGGGCTAAAAAAACTTTCTAGGTTGTGTTTTCAATTTGTTTTTTTATTTATTGTTCATTAAAATGAAAAGAGTGTATTGTTATAGGATATTTTTTTACACTTGTATCCTTGGTGCGAATAAAGAGGAAGTTAATTACAACCTAGGCCTGTCGGTACCAAAATACATGTGGACTATGGAAGCACTGTTAAAATAAACCTTGATCTGGAGTGAATTTTTGAAGGGCGTTGGATTGTCCCAGAAAGAACGTGGGGGTAGCATTTGACTCCCTAAGAACACCCACGAAGTTTTGTCGTGATTCGATGAAGTTAAGGTGGATTAGACGGAAGACCAGTTTTCAAATTCAGCCCCTAGCATGCTGAAAGAGAACCTCATAATTACATCCCCATCATCGGGGTCTCAGATGAAGACCATAGCACTTCCGTTTGATTCAGAAGGTCCAAAAACCCTCATATATCAAATTTCAACCCATTCAGACTCTTCTGGACCATTCTGGAGCCAACTTACCAAAAAGATAGGTTACACACTATTCTGATGCACCTTCGGTGAACCAGTTTCCATTTATGTGTCTTATGAGTTCGGGATCACTTTCAAGGGGCCATAACTTCTCAATTTTAAGTCAAATCGAGCCCAAATTTCAGGAGGTTCTTCGTCTCGTTGACGTGCATGTTTTGATATATGGCACAGCCCCGTAACACGACCTGAGATCCTAGAGAGAAGTTGCTCAAGAAACTCATATGTTGCAGATTTTTGCAAGAAGGAGATTCCCTCAATCAGACAGTCATATCACGAGGCTCCGACCTCGGATCGACTTGAAAACGGGTCTGTTGTGATTGTGATGTCGAAGGCTTCGATCGAAAGTAAACATCATATGTGATAAATGATCGAAAATGTTGTATTTTGATGTTGTCATAAGGGGTATTTTTCGGCAACTAGAATCCATATTCCGGCGACTTCCCCAATTCGGAAGGTGATAATCCGGCCACCAAATCGAATCATTCTTGTCACAAAACAATCATGGTGGCTTCGCTGTCATTATATGATAGAAAGATCGAATGAAAATGTCAAGAAATGGACAAGATCCAAGATCTAAAAATACAAGTTTCCCATCTTTTACTGGATTTTGTCAAGAGCTCAAAACTTCGATTCAATGATCAAGTAATATGCCAAAATGATAGCCTTGCCGAGACCATCACTTTTACGGCATTATTTTCATCGAAAAGTTGTCGAGATGGCCCGAAATGAGACCCGAATGATCACCATAGCCCATGGTACATTTTTGGAGACCTTCTCGTCATTTTCAAGATTGTAGGTAGGGGCAAAATGATCATTTTTTCTTAAAAACGGGATTTAATTTTAAATCATGGAAAATGTAATATTCAACAATTTAGGTTAGTTTTGAGCATCCACCCCTTGTTTCATGGGGATGCTATATAAGCATTGTATGTATGATCATTGTAACCCTAAGTTTGTAAGTTCAAAAAAGTTAATGCAATAGCTTGAACGTCTATTAGTTTGTAATATTTTTGTTTCTACCCCTTTTTCCCCTAAAGAGACAAGAGAGAAAACTTTTCCCCACAAGATACTACCCCTAGAACTTCTCACTTCCCACCAAGAACCCCTCGCTTCATAATTGGAACCTTTCACTCCCAACCTAGCCCCCGATCCGATTCAAGGGACACTAGGTAACCCCTCACTCTTTCTCTCTCATCTTGCTCTCCTTCCTCTCTCTTTCTCTCTCATCTTCCTCTCCTTCCTATCTCTTTCTCTCTCTTCCCTTCTCTTTTCTCTCTTCCCTCTCTTCCTCTCTCCTTCTCTATCTTCTCTCTCTTCTCCTCTTGCTTTCTCTCTCTTCCCCTCTCCCTTTTCTCTCTTTTCCTCTCTCTCCTCCCCCTTCACTCAGCCGGACCGACGGCTTTCCCTTTCGTCTCTTTCTTTCTCTTGTCTCCCCTCTCTTCTCTCCCCTTTCTTTCCGTCTCTCCCCTTCTCTCCCTCTCTCTCTCTCTCTCTCTCTCACAACCGGACCAGCGACTACTTTCTCCCTCTTTCTCTCCCCCTCTCTCTCTTACCCGATCGGACCGACGGCTTTCTTCCCCTCCCTCTCTTTCTCTCGCTCTCTCCCTCCTTCAATCAAGTCGGGTCAGCAACTCTCCCTCCCCTCTTTCTCTCTCTCTCTCAAAGCCACCGACCCCTTTTCTTCCTTCTCCCTCTCTCTCTCTCACGACCGGGCCGACGGTTAAGCCGCTGGCACCTCTCTTCCTCCCCACTTTCTCTCTCTCTCTCTCTCTCACCCAATAAGACCGACAACTAAGCTGCTGACCCATCTCTTCTTCTCTCTCTCCACTCGATAGGGCGAATGGCTAGATTGTCGACCCCTCTTCTTTCCTTCTCTCTCCTCACTCTCCCCCTCTTTCTCTTGCTCTCTTTTTGTCTTCTCTCTCTTCCTTCCTCGCTCTCCCTCTCTCCCTTCTCGCACTTCCTCCTCTCACTCTCTTCTTTTTCTCTCTTTGCTCTCTGCCCCTCTTTCTCTTCTCTCTTTCGCTCGGTCTCTCTCCTTCTATCTGTCACTTACTCTCTCTTCCTCACTCTCTCTCTTCTTTCTCTCGCTCTCTCTCATTCTCTACTCTCTCTCTCTCAATTGCTTTCTCTCACTCTTCTCTCTCTCTCTCAATTGCTCTCTCATTCTCTGCTCTCTCTCTCTCATTCTCTTCTCTCTCTCTTACTCTCTTTTCCCTCTCTTCCTTGCTCCCTCTCTCTCTCTTTCTCGTACTCTCTCTCTTCTCCCCCTCTTCCCTCTCCCTCTCTCTCTCTCTCTCTTATCTCTTCCTTCCTCACTCTCCTCCTCTTCCCTCTCCCTCTCTCTCTTTCTCTTATCTCTTCCTTCCTCAGTCTCCCCCTCTTTCTCTTCTCTCTCACCCACTCTCTCTTCTTTCTCTCTTCCTCACTCTCCCTGTCGCTCTTCCTTGCTCTTCCCCTCTTTCTCTCTTTTCTCTCTCTCTCTTCTTTCCTCGCTCTCTCCCTCATTATCTCTCTCTCTCCCTTCTCCCTCATCTTCTCGCCTTTTTGCTCTTCTTTCTTCTTTATTCTTTCTCACACTCTCTCTCTTCTTCTTTCCCTCTCTTTAGTCCTCCATGTCTCTCAATCTTCTTCTTCTTTTTACACTCTTTCTCTCTCTATCTCTTTTAAACTCCTCCCCTCTTTCTCCCCCTCTGCTTCCTTGACTTTTATTCTTTCTTTTTTCGTTCGCGTGAATCATAACCTCCTCCCTCCTTATTTCTCCTGTAAGGATTTTTTTTTTTTTTACGAGGATGTTTGTCAAGATGGCACTGAAAGGTCGCCAAATTAATAAATAGTCTCCTGTCACACGCTCCCCCATTCTATTACTCTTATAATAAAGTACCCATCTAAAGACAAGTCAAGGTCTTCTGACCCACGTCTGGCCATCTTACGCGTGTGTGTTCTAGAGCCGAACCAGTCTCAGGCTGGGGGGCATTCCGTCATGATCTAAGAGGGCATCATCACATGCCTGAGCGTGTCACCGTGAGGTAGGCCCCACCTCACACCCCATATTTCTCTCTCATTAGTTGGTACCTGTCCACACACGCACCACATGCACTGCGGTTTTTGAGAGATTGATCTTGAGCCAGACCCCGCATCTGGGTCCCTGCACGGTCTTCCAACCCGACGAGATCCAGGCCCAAGTAGCTTGGTAACTCCACTGGGGACATTGCTACCCCATCGTTGATCTAGCTTTCTTGTCAAGCATTCTGCACATCACACACACATGCCTTCGGGATTATTTAATCCCTATGTCCAAGTTGGGGACTTCGTCATCCCCACACTCGTGTGTTTGTCCCCTAGGGATGGGGTTTCGCGAACCTTGCTCCCTACTTTCCTCTTGAACGTGGACCAAGCTTCGAGCTCTTGAGTCCTCGCCCAGCTCGAGGAGAGGAGGGACTCCCAAGTCCCTCACTCCCCATCCACCAACATCGACAGACAAGCCGTCAATGTCACTTGCATTAGTGGCATGATGACCACCTCTGACCGCACTCACCTGGTTACCGGCAAGCCACTTGCTAGTCTCGCTGCTTGGGGCAGCCGAAAGGCCACCTCCTTCTCTTTCGCAATTGGCAAATTACCTGCCATTGCCTCTGTGGGTCATCGTACGACCACCCCCCACTCTCAATGAATCTAAACCGTCAGTCTTCCTGGCAGTTCAACACAAAGGGGAGGCTTCAAGACCACTCCCTCTCACCCACTTGCCAAGGCTAGAGGTCCATCTGCTAAGTCCACATCTCGGGCCAGCCTTAGGAATGCCCCAGTCCACCATCACGAGCTGGGTCTTTTAGGACTTAGCCCTAAACACGAAGGCAACCCAAAGGTCACCCCACCGAGCATGATGCATCTCTATCACTCAGCTCAGGGTGGCACAAAAGCCACACCATGGCGAGCACACGAGCAACGAGCCTAGCTTCGACTTCCTTCGCACATACCTGCATACCTCATGAGGGGTGGTCGTGAGGCCACTTCGTCACAAACATTGGCTCGTGAGGCCTGCATTTCTGGAGTTGGACCTTCTGTTTGAGCCTGGGTCGACCCCTAAGTCACCCGAGAGCCCCCTACGAGCCGTGCATACTCACCCATCCCCCGGACTGCCCCGAGCTCCAAGGGTAGAGGTCACTAGCACACGCCTTCTTTCCCTTTCGCCCCGCGTATTCCATCAAAACCACTAACTACGTGGTACTCCTATACGTTCCCGTCAAGTAGCCTTCTTCAGTCCCCTCAACGATCTCGTATACCCATTGGCTCTCGATGACGAGCTCGGGGTAGAGCCCTGATGGTCAAGAAAGTTCAACATCTTCCATCTCTCTTGGTCAAGCAAAGACCACCCGAGAAAGTTCTTGAATCGACTCCTTCAAGTCCCCATTCCCTACCTCGCCTAATGGAAGTGGCTTTGGTCTGCTTAAGAAGAGCCAACCACCTACAATCCCACTCCCAATTCCAGTTTTGGGAAAAAGGTGTATGGGAACCTAAGGATTAAGCACAAAAGGGTGTGTGGATCCCTCAGAAGAAGAAGCTCAAGGCGCTGACAGTACATGAACCCATTGACCTCCTAAGAGAGAATCCCTTCTACCCGTTGCAGGCGGAAACAAAATCCAAGACAAGGAGGGAGGAGTAGTGCATGGTCATCGAGGTTGTTGGAGATGACCTAAGTTATTAGAATCCATGGTCCCAAGATTGTCATGAACTGATGTCGACCTGGTCTACTAGTAGAGCCCAAAGCTCAATCGAGGCACGCCCAACCCCTTATGACTGACCTTCCGAACCAAGTGACCTGATGAAGCAAAACCCCAGCTGTGTCTGAAACCTCCTTCCCTGAGGAGAGGGCTGAGGTCATGGTCATCAATCAAACCAATGGCGAGCCTCAAGATCGCATAGCCCATCTTGAAGGGATTGTTCATCAGATGATGGAAATGATTAACTAAGTGGAAAAAGCCAGACCTCCTACGAACTCGTCCCACCATGGGGCCAGTTCACCACAGCTGCCCCACTCCACAAACGAGGTACTTAGGCAACCACCTCCTCCAACGACATACAATCATTCTCCCCTAATGGCATCCCAGGCTCTCCCTCACCCAATTACACAGGCAGATATTGATGCCATGGTTAACCACAACTTACGAATAAGACAGATCCCTAGGGTATGAGAGACAACCCTCTATTGCAAACCCTACCCCGCATTCATCGATTTGTTGTCGTTTCCAGCTAATTACCAAAAGGGGAGACTCCCAGTCTTCAATGACACGAGTTCGCCTCATTAGCATATTGCACATTTTGTGTCCGCATGCCAAGAGATGGCCTCATGCGGCAGACTCATCCTCCGTTAGTTTGTGGAAACGCTCAACGGACTGACATTCAGGTAGTATGCTCATCTCCCGCCAAACTCTGTTCAAACCTGGGAGGAGATGGGGCAGTTATTTTATAAGCGCTTCTACGAAGTCGAGAGGGAAGTATATGCCATAAAACTGCTTACTATGACCCAGGACTTAGAAGAGCTTATTGACCACTTCATCACCAGATGGAAGGACTTGGCCATGTACGAAAGCAATCTCATGCCAGAAATCGACGTTATGCAGTCTTGTGTTTGCAACATGCAACCCAAGATCTCATTGCATGTCGAAGCTTCGAACCCCACCACTATTTCATACTTGATTTCTAAGGCAGCCCCTATAGAAAGTTTGTTCGAGCACCACGACGGGGTCTCGTTGCAACTCTTGGGTGGAGGAGTTAACTGTAACACTGACAACAACTGCTCCAACCCTCGGGATAGTCAGCAAAAGTGTGCGATCAGCACAGCTGTCACTGTCTCTACTGCCAAACAGCCAGCCGACCAGACCCCTCTTCAAACCTTGGACATATCTAGGGGTATATACCCCTCGAAAACCCAAGAAAACCCTCGTAAGGACAACAAAAACCCCCCAATCTTACAATAAGGTGCCACCTCCTCAAGGCCTCTATCAAAAAGACTATTGGGAGGAAAAGAGGAAGAAAGTCTATAGCTTCGACAAAGAGTAGGTTCCACACTCCTTCGGATGTTGTTGGAGTAAGGAATGATTGTTCTACTCGAGGCTAGACGGAGTCGGGCTTGTGGCCAACAAAAGGTATTGTGCATACCATCGGATGTTGGGGCATCCGGTCTAGGATTGCTTCACTCTCAAATACCATATTGAAGCATTGATTCAGAAGGGCCAGATACAGTTGGATAGCCTCAAGAAAGCATTTGGGACTGCCGAGGCCTCCCACATGGTGACAGTCCAAGAGGAAGAACAAGTTTGAAGTTTGTATTTTGACGAATTTCCATCTGACTGTCTCCCCATGATATCACCATGATGGTTGAAGAAGGAATGATTTCCCATCGTCCATCGAGGCAACTGAGGCACATAGTTCGAGGAACCGAGGATATTTGGTGCCCATACCATCTGATAGTGGGCCATGACATATCTCAGTGTTTTGGCTTTCGAGGTTTGGTGCAAGAGAAGATGGCAAGGTGGCGAATTGTTGTGGACGTCCCAGTCCTGAATCACGAAACGCACGCTCAAGAGCCTAATCCGGTGGTACGAGAGGTCACTTAAGAACAAACCTCGGGTGAAGGTGCAACCCTTGAGTCCCTTGACTCTGATGAGCCTTCCACTTCACAGCCTTGGCAAACCTATACGGGACGAAGTAGAATGAAGTCCATGAAGAGAGAGGCGATTTGTCAAGCAAACATGTCATGGAGACCTTGCAAGCCTCGCCAGCCTGCTTTTGTCAGTAAGAAGCGAAAAGGTAGGCGAGCCCCAAGAGTTGCTCGCCGAAGGAGGAAAGTCCCCCGAACCCTTATCGAAGCGGCGTTCCTTCCACTAGTCCCTCCTCTACCAACCCTACAAGACTTCCTCCCCGAACTGATCACGTTGCCAAACCAAAATCCACAAACCAATCAGGAAATCATCCCAAGGCTAACGCTCGCCCAAGTTCCCCCTCGCTCATCCGATAAGGGTGAGGACTTAAAAAGCACCCCTCAATGGTCCATACAGGGTGAAGACCTTAAAGATCCCCTACACACGTCCAATAAGGGCTATGACGTAAAAAGATCCCCCCGATCACGTTCAATGAGAGTGAAGACGTTAAAAGCCTCTTTGAGTTCAATACAGGTGATGACCCCAAAAGCTACCTGACTCGGTCCAATTTGAGTGATGACCCTAAAAGCTCTCTCCCATCTTCTATCCCCGATTCTTTAAACCCTTCTTCTTTCAACCTGTCTCTCTCGGAACTCACTCTCGAGTGCCCAGACTTTGAGGCCTCGATGAAGAGCTTAAGAGTTGCAATACCAGTACATGACATCGAAAGCAACAGAAGAAGATGGTGGCCGGGTTTCCTAATAAAAAGTTGAAAAGGAAACAACTAATGAAAAAATATGCAAATAGACCATCTACTTTTTGCATAAGGAGGTCACAATCATTCTTGTGCTTCGGATTTCAAATTGGTTAGTTGTAGCATGTTATTGATTGGACTCAAAGCTCCAAAAAAAAAATTCTTGACATCCAATTTGATATCTAATAGCTATGAGTAATTGTGACATCCTTGTATTAAAGATCAACGGTCTCACAAAATGCAATTCCGTAACTAATTTCATAGTCTTTGGGTGTAATATGTCAATTATTTCCAAATCAAAATAGAAAGAGGCATGCATCCTAACATGAAGATCATTAATACATAAAAAAACTAAAAATCATAAATTTGTGAGGAAAATATTTAGACTTTGGTTATAAGTTTCTTGGAGTGACCACCTATTTACATCCATTTTTAATATGAATGTTTTATGCCTCAGCTTACACAAATTTTGAAATCTCCCCCCTAAAGCATTTAAAACATTCCTTTATTAAATGGCTGGCTTTATGCCTTTTGCTTGAGCTCGAGAGTCGGCTATAAGGTGTCAAATTTTGTTCGAAGCAACATGCTACTTTCAGAGCATAGTTTACTTAGAATATTTATTTGGGATAATTTTTTCAATCTAAAATTTTGAGAACCATATGAGAACTATTAGATAATTGTTTTTAACAGAAAAATTTGAAATTTAAAATTTGAGGTTTTTTAACACAAGATCTCACCACCTAAAAATTGAATAGACGCTATTCAATCTTGGGCACATTTTTTGAAGTACATAAAGAGTGTAATTAAGAAATATTTTTATTAAATTTGATTTATTACTTAAAAATGGGCAATGATTCTTTGCATCAGTTGTATGATGCAACTATCTTCAAAAACAATGGTAGGACTATTTGTTTGATAAAAAATTTAAAATATACACTCTTTTCATTCTAATGAGCAATCACAAAAAAGAAAAATTTGAAAACCTAACCTAAAAAATATTTTTTAGCTCAATTAATATAGGTCGTTCATTTGAATAAAATGCTTAGATCTAGCCCTTAGAGGTATTATTCCTTTTCCAACTTTTTTAGATGGTTTTATTATCATTAGATGAACAATGTTAAAAAAGAAAAAAATGATTTTGAATTCCTAAGGGATAAGATCTTGAAATTCACCAAAAAAAAACGATATCTAGGGGTTTCAAATTGAATTTTTTTTATTTTTAGGATTGATTATTGAGATGAAGAGAGTGTGTATGTAAAATTTTGGCCCATAAAAATATCATAAACATGATCTTCTAAAAATGCGGTTGTATCATACTATGATACAACCGTTGCATGAAATCATTACCCTTTTTACATCTCTAAAATTTGAAGTCTTAAAATTAATTTAAGTGATATTTTAACCAAATCGAGATTACATTCGTAAGGAAGTATCATATCTTTTGGCTATTGCACTTCATCCTTTTTGGGAGATCTAGAGCGAGATAGACTACGTCAATTTATTTGCAAAATTTATCAGCGAGATCTAGAGGGACATAGGCCACGTCTATGTATTTGCAAAATTTATCAGGGGATTGTATAATATTATACGGTCAAGCTTTATATGCTTCCTCTATGGTATGGAAGTTATATCCTCTCTCTTGTCCAATCGTTTATTTTTATTTTGAATGGAAGGTTAAGATTGTTTTAATTTTAATATCATGTTTTTATATTATTTTATTTTAATTATTTTTTATAAATTATTTTGACACCAAATTTTGGATGTCCGTTCTTTTATTAAACTCGTATTAATAAAAAATATAAAAAAATATTTTCAATAAAATAAAATGACTAAAATATATTTGAAAGTTTTAAAAAAAATTTTGGTTATTATATTTTATAAAAAAATTATTTTTAATATTTTTTATAACTACGCCCGAACGAGAATGAGAAGATGGCACTTAACGAATTTCATATTCATACAATCTGTATTAAAAAAACTAAAAATAAAATACTTTCATACGTCGAATTTAATATCAAACGGTGAGTGGCTCTTGATCGAACGACTCGATGGTAGGAAGAATATAGAACTTTATGCTACGTCGAATCTAATATCAAACGGTAAGTGGCTCTTGATCGAACGACTCGATGGTAGGAGGAATATAGAACTTTATGCTGTAGGGAAGCATAGAAACCTTTCCCATTTTATACAGGGAGAGATCTGTGACATTTTAGAGAGAGAGAGAGGAGAAATGTGAAGGCGGGTTGGTGTGAGTGGGACGAAATCGTCCATGGCCAGTAACGTGCCACGGTTTCGGCGGTTCAAGGGAAGGGAAATTGGCCATGAATGTTTTTCTCTCTCTCTCTATACATATTCCATACTCTCGTGATTCATTTGTTATGACAGAGCACCTATACGATCCAATAACTCTCTCTCTCTCTCAAATTATTTGGAAAAACAAAACCATTATTTTTCTTCCTTTTACTTTGAGATTGGCTCCCACATACACTCAAGGCAAAATATACCCGCCCCAAAAATCGATCTTCTCTGCTCATTCTGCAAACCTCCTAATAGCGAATACACCCCCAATAGTTCTTGTGTTCTTTTTCTGGTTTAGCCTGCCTAAAAGACTGCATATAATGGAGACAGTGAGAATAAGCAATCTTAGCTTCACATACCCAGGTATAGATGGGCAGCCACCTCCAGGTACCAAGCCTTTAATTCATGGATTCTCCCTCTCTGTCAACTCTGGTGATCGTTGTCTTTTGGTGGGTTCAAATGGAGCAGGTATACCCATCTCATCCAATTTTTATGATTTCTATGAATGTAAGTTATTTGATTCTCAACATGGACATGATTTTTGCGTTTCCTATTTGCTAAATTTTAGGACATTGGATATTAGACTCACCCAAAAAAGGGAAATTGGATAATACTATTTGAAATATTGTATTTATATTGGAGATTTTTGTTATTACAAATTGATGCCAGTGTATATATATAGGATAATAGGAATCGAATCCATGGATCCATTTAGTGGTTTTGTTTCTTGAAAGTATGTCTCATGTCTCTATATTCTTAAAGAGTGGGATTCCGAAAGTATGTTTTTCATCTGTTTTTTCTTTTTTCAAAGGAAATCTACATTGCTTTTCCATTCCTTAAATTTTTTTGTCTAAGATTAATTGAATCTCCTTTGTGTTTTAGATTATCTGTATTTTTTCTTTCCTGAAATTTTTAGGAGAAAGTCTTTATCAAATTTTTAACACGTTCCATTTATACTCATTACCCATCAATTTTAAATTTATGAATTCGGCTGAGTCTACCTTCTGTTTGAATGTGATTCTTGGCCTACTCAATTCACGTAACACCAGTGTTCCAAAAGTCGGGAGAGTCCACTTAGACTCGCCTGAGTTATTGCCGAGTCCTAATAGGAACCGGCCAAACTTGTCCAGTTCCTATATTTTAGTACCATACTTTTGGTATCATTCCCTTTGCTGTTTTAATTCCATTGTGACCCAAGATATTCTTTTCAATACCATTTATTCTTTTATGTGCTATTGCTGTCTATTTTGGCTGTTTATGTTGACAGCTATCATTCTCTTGCATATTATGTTGTTTAAATAGCACGTACTGTTGAAAATTTGGTATAGGGTGAAACGAGAGTTGGCATGTGTAATAATACAAGAATGAAAGAAATAATTAAGAAGAAAGACTTCCTTGTTTACAACCACACTACGATACGCAATTTCTTAGGACTATAATTTGCTCCCTTATTGTAGAATAACTATGTGTAAAAGATAACCTGGGCAAATCAGTCGTCAGGGTATTTGTAAACAGAAAATCACTAATGATACTTATCTAATTTTGCATCGTATAGGCAAGTCGACTTCGCACTAGAGTTGCTTGAATATAGAGAGAAAAAGTGGCTTGCCTTGTGTTTTTAGAGAGATAAAAGTTAGTAGGAAAATATTGAGAGAAACAAAATTTGAATTAGTAAAAAGGTGGTTAAAAAAATGAGTAAAAGCATCTCTTTTAAAGAGTGAATGATGACTATTAATGTGACTGTTCACAAGACAAGTGACTGTTAGGTTTCCAACAGTCACCATCCAACGGTTATCAACCGTTGGATCTTTGAACATGCATGAGCACGTCCCTCAAGCCCGACCTGCACATGTGCTTGGGCGAAGGGCGCCTCATGTGTCAATATGCAGCGTAAATTGCAAAGTGCGCCATCAAGCGCCCTCGCCCTCGCATGTATGCGCACGAGTACATGTCACACGCTTCGCGTGCTCTGCACAAGTGCCCACACTCTCTCATTTGTTCCATGAATATAAGGCACGAAAGTATTCTTATATCTATACTCCTTTGTCCACACTTCACTCTTCAATGTGAGACTAAAACCTATTACTTTTTCTCTTTATTTATTTAAAACTTAGAAAAACAATACAAGTAGGTAGAAATATAGTATATTATTTTATCAAAATACTTATATTGAACCCATAGAAAATAATGAAGACAATAGAACCTAGAAGGAGTAAAAGAGCAAGATGAGATCCAAAACATAATTTTGGTCCATATTTTTATATTCATCTAGTTGAGACTATATCAAATTAAGATATTAAACGTAGTACCTATTGCTTTAAATGTGGAGGAAGATCCTTCCTTAATGAGTGAAGCTTAGGCATCTCATGATGCAACATTTTGGAGAGAGTCTATTAACAATGAAATGGATTCCATATTTGCTAATAAAACTTGGAAATTGGTGGACCTACCACTTTGTTCGAAACCTCTAGGATGTAAATGGATCTTTAAACAAAAACTTAATGAAAATGGGTCAATTAATAAGTATAAGGCTAGATAGGTAGGCAAAGGCTTTAAATAAAAAGAGGGCATATACCATTTTGACACATGCCCCAGTGGTAAGGATATGAACAATAGAAATACTTTTAGCAATAGCCTCAATTAACCATGTAGTAATTCATCAAATGGATGTAAAAACTGTATTCCTAAATGCTGATCTAGATGAAGAAATTTACATGGATCAACCCGAAGGGTTTTTCATACTTGGTCATGAAAATAAAGTCTATAAATTGACAAAATCTCTTTATGGATTAAAGTAGGCACCAAAGCAATAGCATAAGATGTTTGATACTGCATTGATAATAAATGGTTTTAAACGGAATGATGCCAATAAATGTGTGTATAGTAAAGTAATTAATTCTATGTGTGTCATCATATGTCTATATGTATATAATATGTTGATTTTCGACCCTAATTTGAAAATAGTGGAGGAAATTAAAGGTTTCCTTACATTTAACTTTGATATGTAGGACTTGAGAGAGGTTGACGTGATACTAGGTATCAAAATAGTGAGAAATGAAAAGGAGCTAATATTAACGCAATCTCACTACATTGAGAAAATGCCCTATTAGTGTGAGCATACTGATAGTAATCCAGTCTTTACATCAATAGATCCTCATATAAAAAGAGAAATGAAGAGAGATGTATATCTCTTAAAAAGTATGCTAGAGTGATTGATAGTTTGATGTATGCAATGAGCAGTACGAGGAAAGATATTGCATATGCAGTGGGTAAACTTAGTAGATATACAAGTTACCGTGGTAGAGAGCATTGGGATGCAATCTCTCTAATATTAAGATATTTAAAAGGAACTATCAATTATAGCATACATTATGTGGGTTATCCCGAGGTGTTGGAAGGATATGGTGATGCGAATTGGAATATAGAAGTCCAAGATTCACTATCAGCATCCAAATGGATTTTTACTTTAGCTGGGTCAGCGATATCATGGGGATCAACTAAGCAAACTTGTATTTCGCGCTCTACAACAGAGTCGAAATTTTTTGCTTTAGATTTGACTTTTGAAGAAGCGGAATGGCTTAAGAATGTTTTATATGATCTAGCAATATGGTCAAAACTGATACCGACAATCACAATATATTGTGACAATCATGCTACTATTGCAAGAGAATGTTATACACTGGTAAGTCTAGACGCATTGCGCGTCCATACAAAATTGATAAGAGACGGGGTGATAAGTCTAGAATTTGTGAAGTCAAATAAAAATGTGGCCGATCCTTTGATAAAAGCCCTTGCGAGGGATGACATTGGTTAAATGTCAAGGAGAATGGAGCTAGAGTCCGTAAATTAATCATCTACAATGGGAACCCAACCTAGTCTCTTGCATCCTCAAGATTCTAGGTTCAATGTGGTAATAACAAATTGTAAGTATGATTAGTTTGATTACTAGATCAATAATTATTTAAGCATCCATTTTAATGAAATCCATACGATGGATAAGTCTACTAATGACCTATATGTTGGTAGGTTGAATCATAGTTGTTGGAAACGCCTGGGAACCCAAATCGTTTCAGGAACCGGAATCGTGGAGTCGCGCTTGGCCAGAAGTTTCACATTGTAGGAATCGTTGTCCGTACAATAGGAATCGCTGGGAACGAGATTCTTAATTTTTAGGAATTGAGTATCGATCGAAATAGGTCCAAGTTTCATCCACATATGGAATCGAGATTTCAGCCTCCTTGGAATCAAGATTCCCATCCCCCTGGGTTCGACACTCCAAATGTCAAGTTTCATGAATATGCGGAATTGAGTTTCCGTCATCTATGGAATCGAGTGTCTGACAGATACGGAATCGAGTTTCCATCATTTATGGAATCGTGATTCTAACGTATTTGGAATCGAGTTTCCATCATCTATGGAATCGTGTTTCTCACATATTTGGAATCAAGTTTCTGAAGTATATGGATCAGAGATCGATGCTGGTTTGAGATCGAGAATTACAATAGCAGAATCGAGTTTCTGACATCACTTCATTCGAGTTTCTGACATATGTGGTACATAGATATGTTGTTGTGTAGAATCGCCAATCCATGTGTGTTGCTTTATATGTTATTACATGATTTCAATATTTTATAAGCATTTAAATTAGAGGCGAATAAATAAAATTAGCATTATTAATAACCACTTTACATTCAATATTTCAATACTAAGCAATGTTGTGAGGCTACACATGGTGTAAGATCACTTAGCAATCTTTTCAAATATAACATATGAGCAAGATTAAGAAACAAAGGCAGTTTACATCACCGCAAATATATGAAACGTTATTCTATGGGCATTTAAATAATTTCACATACCATATGAGCAAGATTAAAAAACCAAGGCAGTTTACATCACCGCAAATATAAGGAACATCATTATATAGGCATTTAAATCAGGAAAAAAAGAAGTAAAAATAACATTACTAAGCAATTCAAATAACTATGAGCAAGGTAAAGAAACTATAGCAGTTTACATTGACGCAAATATAAGAAACATAATAAATATAACTAAAAAAGCAACACGATCTCATTAAATTGCTTCTAAAATACATGGCTTATAAATAATAATACCCCTTTCAAGTACACATGCCGCCTAATGCTATCGTTTGGGACTTTAAAGCATGATATCCACCAGAAAATAAAACATTACTTTTGTGGTTATTATTTACAAGAAACTAATGTTTTATACGGTGTAGATGATTCAAAACCTTGATGAAATGAGTTCCATTACTTGTAGAATCGTGTATCATTTAATATGGAATCAAGATTTAAATCTCGCTAGAAGCCAGATTCAATCTATTTGGGAGCGTCTACCCACAATTAGGGGGGTTCAAGTTTCTCTAGATTTGTTGGATCGAGATTCTGAAATTAAGGAATCGAGATTCCAAAACTAAGGAAACGAGATTCCAAAACTAAGGAATCGAGTTTCTTTGGTTCCGAAAAATATTTTTAAAAGAAGTGTTGAATCGAGATTCTGAAATTAAGGAATCGAGTTTCCTTGGTTCCAAAACTAGGTTTCCACATATGTGAGGAATCGAGATTCTGAAATTAAGGAATCGAGTTTCCTATGTTGCAAAAAAAAGGTTTCCACCTAGGTATGGAATCAAGATTCCGAAATAAAGGAATCGAGTTTCGTTGGTTAAAAAAAACGGTTTCCATGGAGTTTCCTTAACGGAAACGCGGAAACGGGTTTCGGAGCGAGACTCGCGGGGTTCGAGGAGAAATTCCGGTAACTATGGGTTGAATTAAGCTCTTAATGATGTCTATGGACTATTTATAAGTCAGAGTGTTTTAAATACAGGGGCACTCTTGATAGGCACACCAATATAACTGTGGAAGTGGGGCCGCTTCCTATGAGATGAGACTCGCCTCTAGAGCACTTATGACATCAGGATATAAGCACAAGGCCCAAAATGTTTTGGCAATTAAAGGCTCCAGAGATGTATAATATTTGTGAGTTATACTATCCGTCTGTTGGATTAGTTACATGGTTCAATGCTATAAGCTACCATGGAATTTGATGGACTTTATAGTGTAAACTCTAAGTGAAAGTTCAAATCGAAAGATACCTTCATGGTATGCAAATATTTTATACGGTTGCCTATTATTTTTCATATTATTTTGAAATAGTGAAGGAAATATTGGTATTTTCGTGTAGTAAAATACTTTAGTATATTTGAAAATAATATACCCACTCGTGTTGTTTTCTTAAGTTTTAAATAAATAGAGAGAGAAAGTAGTGTGTTTAAGTTCCACATCGAAGAGCGGACTATGAAAAGAGTGGTATAAATATGCTTTATGTTCATGGAACAAAGGAGATAGTGTGGGCACTTGTGCAAAGCAAACGAAGAGTGCGATGCTCGTACACGCATGTGCGTGTGTGAGGGTGAAAGCGAGGGCAATGGCAAGGCTGTAAGGGTGCTTGATGCGCACTTTAAGGTTCAAACGTCACACATGTGAGACACTAGCCGTAGATACAGAGGGGTGTGATGATCCATGTTCACAGATCCAACGGTTGGTAATCATTGGATGGTGATTGTTGGTTCTTGGAAACCCATTAGTCACATGTCAAGTGAAAAGTAGTGGTTCATATGAACAACCACCTCTTAGAGCCACTATATTCACTCTTTAAAAAGGGCATTTTTACTACCAAATTGCTACCTTTTTACTAACTTGATTTTTTCTCTCTCTCAACAATTACTTACTTTTTTTCTCTCAACAATCAAAGTCGTGCCCACTTTTCTCTCTTTAGAATTCTGGCAACTCGGGTGCATAGTATACTTGTTTATATTGTGCAAAAATGGACAAGTATTTTGAGTGACTTTCTGTCTCTAGATATCCGAAGAATTGATTTGCGTGAGTTATCGTTTACACACCGTTATACTACATTAAGGGGGCAAATTACAGTCTTGAGAATGTGCATCTAGTGTGGTTGTAAACAAGAAGTCCACATTCTTTTAATTTGTTTCTTTATTATATATTACACCATTTCCAACAAATCCTACTCTTTTCCTCTATGCGAAGAAATCGTTGTAGTTGAACTAAGTCAACATCAACTTTTTTGTGCTTTTATCTTCTTTTGATATTCTTTCCAAAGAGGGGGGTAACTTATTTATAATAGTCCCTGCTTGAATTCTTCATGAAGTTCAATTCCACAAGCTTTGAGTTCACTTGCAACAAGTTGCAACTCATACACTTAGTTGAGTATTGGCATGTTGTCGGTGAACTTAAGCTCAATATAATTAGAAATTAAGAAACGTTGGTTACCCGATTCTTCTATTAAATACTTGATCTCCAACAAATGTCAAAATTCTCTCTTTGATGCCACCGAACAATACATGTCATAGATCGCATTGGTAAGTTCTTTGAGAATATGACCATTGTATATGTAATCGTCTTCCATCCATTTCTGCCGATATTTGGATGATTCGGGATCCTCCCATTCATGTGGTAATGGCAACTCCGGCGTATTTTTGGTAATCACATATGCCACCTTAAGTATGCTCAACAAAAATATAAGCTTTTGTTGCCACCTTTTGAAATTTGTCCCATCAAACTGATCGAGCTTTGCAAAATCTTTATTCATAACTTTATTGGACTTCACACTTGCTTCCATTTTTCTCACCCAAAATTATAATATTGAATTGTTGAAATTTTGGTGTTGGGTGGAACGGAGGCTGGAATGTGTAATAATAAAAGAATGAAAGAAACAATTTAGAAGAAAGAGTTTCCTGTTTACAGCCATGTGGTGTACTCTCTCAAAACTTGTAATTTTCCCCCTTACTGTAGAATAACAATGTGCAAAAGGTGACCTGGGCAAATTAGTCATCGAGATATTTGTAATTAGAAAATAACTAATGATACTCGACTAATTTTGCACAGTATAGACAAGTCTACTTAGCACCAGAGTTACCTGAATATAGAGAGAGAAAGTGGCTCGTTTTGTATTTTTAGAGAGATAAAAGTCAGTAGGAAAATATTGCGAGAGAAAGAGAATTCGAATTAGTAAAAAGGTGGTTCAAAAAAAGGGTAAAAAGTCCCTTTTAACGAGTGAATGTGACTGTTCACTAGACAAGTGACTAACTGTTAGGTTTCCAACAGTCACCATCCAACAGTTATTAACCGTTAGATCTCTGAACAGACATGAGCACACCCCTCTGTATCAATGGTTCGTGTCCTAGCCTTTGGATCTCACACGCACCACGTTGGCACCCCTTTGTGCACATGTGTGGGCATGAGTCGCATCACATTAAAATTGACCGAGCCTTGAGCTCGACCCGCCCATGAGGCGAGGGGTGCCTCATGCGCCAATGAGAAGTGCAAAGTGCGTCACTCTTCAATATGGGACTAAAATCCGCTACTTTCTCTCTCTATTTATTTAAAACTTAGGAAAACACTAGGTATACTATTTTGAAATATAGTATTTTACTATACTAAAATGCTAACATGTGCATCAAATTTCATGTGAGAGCAGTAAGAAGATTTTCTGTCTTATCCCTCTTCATGATAGCTTCATTTCTTTGCACAAGACAGGTTGATTATAATTGTATCCATCATCTGCAGCAGCATGCTTGTGAAATTTAAGCGCAGTGCTGTCCACCTGGGGCTTTCTATGGTTATTCTTGCTCAAGCACAATGAAAACAATTCTCAATTTCTTATGGCATTTGGTTCAATAATATTTTCACTTCACCTGTTAAAATCTTCACTAATCGAATTATTTTTACTGTTGCTTCTAGGAAAGACCACTATTCTGAAGATATTGGGTGGGAAACATATGGTGGAGCCTGACATGGTCCGTGTGCTTGGGAGATCTGCTTTCCATGACACTAGTCTCACGTCCTCTGGGGACCTGTGTTACTTGGGTGGAGAGGTAACATCTTTCTCTATTATTGAATACGCTTTTCTACCTGTGAAATATATAATACTTATGATTATGGGATATCAAATGATATTCACTTGGTTATATCTTCTGTGGTTCCTTTTTTTCCTGTTGGGGGGTGGTTATATCTTCTGTGATTCTTTTTTTCCTGTTGTGGGGTGGTATGTGTAGAAATTGGGTTTCTATTTTATAAATTTATTTATTAATTTATTTATTATTTGTTTGTTTGTTACTATTTTTGTTATATATAGAAACCATAGGTTTGAAAGCCATGAGTTTCTGGATCAATTGTTTTCTCCACTTCATCCAAGGTTGCCATTTATAACAGCTGGCTGACCTCCTGAGTAAAATTTGGCAAACTTATTTTCTACTGAATTCGTGAATAAGTGTAACTCTTCATGTACTGTTTGAATAAAAGGTAAACCCTTTGTTCTTCCTATGCGAGGTTCAACACAGAATCCTCTTATCCCATTTGTACTGTCATTTCGTTTGTCTGGTGGATGAAAAGTTAGAGCAAATATTAAATGACTAGGCAGTCCCCAAAATTAAGGCGCCGCAGTGGTATTTTCTGCCAAGGTTTTTCCATCAAATGACCATCTGGGTTATGGCTAAGTTACTTATGTCAATGGCCAGGCTGGCTCACTGAAGATATCCATACGTTCTGGCCCAAATGTCTGGAAAGTGGGATAGGAGAATACTGTGTTATCCTCCAACAGGAAGACCACGAGTCTCCAAAAAACTTTTGATCGTTCACTGTAATGTTAAAGTACAAATACAAATGTAGAGCTAACTTCTTTCTTTTGTATGGTATTCTAATGAATGGTGTGCTTGCAGTGGAGAAGAGATGTTGCTTTTGCTGGTTTTGAGGTACCAATACAAATGGATGTCTCTGCAGAGAAAATGATATATGGTATGCAGGGGATCGATCCTCAAAGAAGAGAGACATTGTTGAAGGTATTGTTGAAGTGTTCTTACATAGCAAACAAGTACGTTTGGACTCCATGTCTATAGTTAGCTCATAAATTATCATGCTTGTGATTATGGACTGCAACTGTGCATGCATTCACGCACGTTGAATATATACAAATGCATGAAAAGTTATGTAAAGTTAAGCATTGGTACTATGTGAATTTGGGTGAGCATGCATTCATATAAACATGTTTGATTAAATGTACCATCTAAGAGTACATGCGTTCAAGCGCGCATACATGCTTACATGCATGAGGCCTGTGAGACTGGCTTTCATAGCCCTGAAGGCACTGAAAGTGAAGTCTGTTACGTTCAGCCATGATGCAGAAATGGAATATTAGAAACCTCTCTGGGCCATCAATGTGTTGGAAGCTATTGTCAAGGAACCTGCTCATATGGCAACTCTGTGTTTCAATATTCTTGATTGGTGACTTTGATTAGGCTGAGAACTATGTGTTTCAATCCCCTTACCTCTTAATATTATTAAAAGAGGTTTTTTACATCCACCATCCTTGGCTGGTTTTATCACTTCATGCTTTTAAACCTGGAAATGTAACTCCTTAATAAATCATTTTCCTTCAAACATGATCTACTGGTGATTTAGGTCAGGACCATCAAAATGACCTTGTTGCTCAAAGAAATCAGAAGACTTAAAAGTATAAATGTATTAAGATTGAATAGTAATACTATGCCAACTTTAAAGAGTATGATAATCCTCCTCCTAAACATAGGCTGGTTAATGAAGGAAATTATACTCTCTATGGTTAATCATTAGTGAATAGCAAGAACTCACACTATTTCTGTTTATCCTGCCTTGTTAATTGATTGATGATTTTTTGTTTTGACGAAAACAGGGTGGTTGATTTTTATTTTTATTTTTTTGAGGAAAGTTTACTATAATTGCTGCAATATTTAATAAAATATACAAACGAATGGGGCCCTCTGAAAGAGCACCCTTTACAGGCCCGAAGGGTTCAAAAAACTTCCACCATGGCAATCCATGAACATTTGTAGTGAGGTGTATCTCCAAGCACCAAGGAAAAGCTTTAGTGTTAGTTTTATTTATCTACGCTGGTTAAGAACATGTTCTTTTCAATTGAACAAAGGACATGGGACCTCTGACAGCATATATTCACTAAATTGTCATAGATTGACCTCTACTTGAATTTGATTGACCTCTACTTGAATTTGATTGAGAGAGAGAGAGAGAGAGATGTGTTTTGTGTATGTCTGTGTCTGTGCTTGTTGCTGGCTCCTTTGTTGTATGAGACTTTGATTAGTTAACCGGTCCTGTTTTTTATCTATTGGTTATGGATGACTGCAGGTTAGCTGGAAAATCAAAACCCGATTTTTACCTCGACAAGGATGACAATTTTTCCCTACAATGCTGGCCTGGCCCTGACAGGGCCGAAGAAGCCGTGGCCAAGGCCCATCCCTGGATGAATAAAATAAAAGTTAACCAACGGTAAACAATAAGAAAAAAAGGGCTAGGCAAGGCTGAACTTGGCCAGCGCTATTTCAGCCATGGCCCTGGTCCTGATCTCGGGCCGTGGTGGCCTGGCCCTCGGGCCACATTTTGTGGGCCAGGCCCTTCTTTTTAGGACCGAGCCGGATTCACCAGCCCATTTCTAGTCCTAATTCAGATTGCTACTACTGAGACAGAGAACCTCGAATCAGTTTAAACTTTCTTTTGCTATATTAACCACAATTATCTCTGACGAAATATTAAAATAATGAAAGTATGGTGTTGAGCATGATGAATACACTTCAATTCAAATCTAGTATTGCATTCAAACAGCCATTTCTGTGATCAATATAACGATCACACATATTTTCATTCCAATCCTTTTATTGGGTCTTGTGAATAAATTTTTGGCAATTGATCAAGGTCTTGGATATTGATCTAAACTGGCGTATGCACAAGGCATCTGATGGTCAGAGGCGACGAGTGCAAATCTGCATGGGTCTCCTCAAGCCATTTAAGGTTTTTTTATCTCTCCTCTCATCTATGCTAGATGAACTTTGACCACTTTTTCTTCTCCAACTTTTTGTAAATAAAATATTTTGTTCTTCTCTAGGAGTATGCATACCATGTTTACATATTTATAGAACACTGAGCGTAATGTTTTTGTAGGTACTTCTTCTTGATGAGATCACCGTAGATCTAGACGTGCTTGCAAGGGCCGACCTGCTGAAGTTCCTCAAGAGGGAGTGTGAAGAGAGAGGCGCTACCATTATATATGCAACACATATATTTGATGGCCTTGAAGATTGGCCTTCACATATTGTATGCTTATTATTTATCACATCTTGGTCTGCAAGTTTTGTGTGTGTGTATGTGTTTTGTGTACTTCGTGTATACTCCAGAATTCCTACTTCCGCTGATACCGATCAGTGAACTTCCAGTTATATGTTGCCCAAGGAGAACTGCAGTTAGCATCACCCATGGAGAAAGTTAAGGAAATGAGCAATCTTTCATTGATGGTTTGTGCTTTTCTAATTACCATTATTGACATTCTTGCCGTTGTTCCATAGATTTTTTTTTACAAATTCACTTACATGGGTCATGGTTTTCTTTGTGACAGAGAACAGTTGAGTGTTGGCTGAGGAGAGAGAGGGATGAAGAGAGAGAAAGAAGGAAGGGCAGGAAAGCAAAAGGCCTTCCTGAGTTTGAGAGGAGAATCGAGGGTACTCGAGTGACAGGAGACCCTGCAAGAAGTGCAGTTAGGGTTTTGAACAATGGATGGGCAGCAGGAAGATTGCACTCAACTGTGGCAGGTGAAGAGAATTTTGTTTTCAGTTCAAACAGTGTTCTGAGATAGTGATGCAATACGTGAAAGAAACTATTATGCACTAGGATCGATAATGGTTAGTATTAGAGTCATAGAGAACCAGTTGTTTGAATGGATTGAGATTACATATTGTAATCATTCTTGTAATGTACATGGAAATATAATATTAATGGGAGGCATCCATTCTTTCCTAATGCTCTTAGGCTTACTTTGGACATACCATTTATGAATGAATAACCATTTCTCTCCTCTGCCCATTCATGAATAGACTCTTTGGTCTGCTCCAGCTATTTATAAATGATACCCCATTCATCAGTATGTTTGTGGAACCTTCCAAACAGGACCTAGGAAGAGGCATTCAAAAGCTATTCGGTGAAGTATTACTGATGGAGAGGGATTGTTTCCAGTTGGGATGTTAAATTTCACAAACCTTGCAAGTTTAGCAAAAAGAATTGTTTAGCTTTGGCTGTTATTGGGACTGACTTAAAGGGTTCAGTCCCTTGACATCTTAGTTTAGCCTGATATCCTTCCATTACAACAAAAGTCCAAGGGAATGTTTCATGTTCATTAAAAACCCTAATTGAAATCGAAATTACATTAACAAAATTATGATCATTTTACTTCATAGGAAAAAAAAAAAAACCAAAGTGAATTCATATAGCAGTCAAAAAGAAGAAAATCATATTTGCCTTTGATTGTCACAGCAAAATCTAATATCAGGCATGGAGATTGGAAGCCATGAAATTCAGTGGATTTTTCTGTTTTCGTTTTTTTTTCGGTGCAGTTGGCATACGGACACCTCCGTAGGTATAGAGGTACGGTGCCCTTCAAATTTTATCATGGTATATAATTTTGATGTAAAATGTTATTAGGATTATCTCAAAATCTATTTTTATATCTAATTATAAAATTTTAAATTTTAAAAATGATTAAAATCAAATAGATCTATAAACATATGAAAATCTTGAAAATGGACGGTGTAGATCATATATTGTAAAATGCACTATTTCTGAGTCTTAAAATCTTTTTATTTAACATTAAAAGGACATTTTTCCGATGGATTTTTGAGGGACATCTGTAGTTCTACATTATAAGGTAGCATCCTTATATAAGCTTTTTCCTTTATTTTTTTGGCTTCCAAATAATACTTCTCACCTCCTTCCATGAACTCTAAGAAACAATAAACTAGCTGTAGTTACGTACCATGATATAGTTTATGTTGTGCTTTTCTCACAAATTTGGGCGACGTTTGCAATATTTGGAGCTACCAATTTTTGGCAAATGATTTTCTATGAAAAATTTGAAACTGCTAGGGCTGTTTTTCACTCCTTATGATTTTGCTTCTCTTTCCAGAAAATGTGATATATTAGTGCATTAATTCAAGAAAGAAAATCCTCGTGTATTTCTCTCTTCCCATCTCTACATCTATTTAGAATTTAATACTACTCACTTCTAGGAATAAATTATCAACAGATCACTTATTCTCTACGCCTAAAAACTAAAAACCAAAAGGGAATTTATTCTTTACGCCTAAAAACTAAAAACCAAAAGGGAATTTATTCTTTTCGCCTAAAAACTAAAAACCAAAAGGAAATATGACTGGTATATGCTTCCCCCCCCAAAAAAAAAAAAAAGGGCTTCACAATTGTGAGAGATTGCCTTCCAACAGATCAAAAGTCCACAAACATTTGACTGAAATTCTGGTGGTTATCTCGAGCCAGGAAACTGATAATTCTAGGGGTGGCAACATGTTGGGTCTAGCTGGACCTAGACCCGACCTCTCGGGTCTAAAATTTGGACCCATAACTAGACCCAAGGTAGGGTCTATCTGTTTGGTCTGGTTAGGTCCATTGCCACCCTAATGGTTTTGTGAGACACGTGGGTTATAACTATGAGCTTCTGTTTTCTTTTTCTTTGCTTTTTTTTGCCATATTTTTTACTTATATATTGACAACATTTACATTATTGTACAACATTATTTCCTTACTATTGTATGTAAGAACTGGAAATTCCTAAAAAACAAATGTAATGGAAACATTTATAAATACCCAAATATAACCATATTATTTGGGTCAGGTCCGGGTGGACCCAAACCCAGACCCAAACAGTATTCGGGTCTAGGTTTTGAACCTGGAAAAGCATATTTGTGCAGATCCTTTTAAATTCGTTCGATTGCAAAGAAAAACATATTTGTGCGCATCCCTTAAAATTTTATAATGAATGCAGTTTATACAAGGCCATGAAAACAAAACAAAGCCTCACTTCGAATTCTTAGTTGGAAAAGAAAAGCATATTTGTTCGCATCCCTTTAAATTTTACAATAAATGCAGTTTCTACAAGGCCCGAGTTTTATGAAAAGCAAAGCCTCACCTCGAATCTTCATCTGAAAAACATTTTGAGCATCAAAAATCTCCATGTTGGCTTTAAAAACATTTCTAACACAGACAATGAAATATGAAGAAAAAAAATGGTATATATCTCATGAATCCATGTACATTTATTTTAGGGTAGAATAGATAGTCTAGGTAAGTATTACAGTATTCACTATTTTTAGGGCTTCAAATCTTTTTTTTCTTTTTTACAACTATAATAGTCAAGGCAAAGATGATCCATTTGAAGGTTCTTTAACATAAAAACTACACCCCTTGCTTAAATAGTCCCAATATAAATTGCATTACCACCCAAATGCAACTGTAATCCATGGATTTCATTTCAAGAAGTAATTGTGACTCCTACATTCTTAACTATACAACAATTTAGGCTCAATGAAATTTAAGGCCGCAACAAAGCAAACACACAAACAGAGAGAGAGACCCATGAACGGATCAACCAACCCATGAGCAATGAATTTCAAGCCATAATATGGAAAGTAACAAAGAAAAGAGAGCAAAGCTATAAGAAAGATGAAAAAACAGACTGAGTTATTCTCGGGAGGTACAAGAACTGCAAGGGTCTAAGAAAAAAATCCGTCGACTATGGAGAGAATCCTCAAAATGCCCACTCTTGAGACCCCCGTGCACCAAGACAGGGCGACAGGATGGTTGGTGCCCATCCGCCCAACTATGTGTATCATCTCAAAACACCTGAAATTTCTGAGTGACACATACTGTGGATGAAACTAATATAACATAGCCTTGCGCACAACCCATACCACCTCAATGCACGACGTTGCGGGCATGGGTGCATCACCACCTACCATTCAAAGCATGGCGCCACGAGGGATGGTGGGAGTTCAAAGCTTGAAATTGATAGATCTCAAAGCTTGAAATCGATTATGTGTACAAAGTTCCTTGCGTTAAAGTTCTTGTGTACATGCGCACTGCCCCACCCCTTGTCCCATCATTGGTGCATTCGTCTGCCTGTCATGACCGCTCTCCGTGCCTTGTGGCTGGCTCGAGAGCCACAAAATTGGCTCAAAAAAACTGCGCACGCGCACACGGCACTAATGCACTTTGGCACGATGCACGCGTGTACCGCGGTGGGTTTGCCAAGCTCGAGCTTGCCCACCACCCATACCACGTGGGTGTGCCTAGCTCGGGCTACTATAGGCCCTTGCGTCGCCGTGCCTAGGCGCACACCTCGGTGTCCACCACTTGTACTGCGTTGGTGTGCCCAGCTCAGCTACCCGTAGGTCCTCACGACACCTTGCCTAGCTAAGTTGCATGGTGCCACAAGGGATGGTGGGAACTCAAAGATTTTAACTTCTAGAAGTTTGAAATTGTTTAAGTTTTCATAGATCTCTCGTTCTACACTCTAGATCAGAATAGTGAGGCGGCGATCCAACAAAGTTTTCTCAAATGGCCCAGTATCCAAGAAAGTGCATATACCATGCTCTTATGAGACTAAAACTTATATTTACTCCCATGGGTAAGTAACTGGTTTGAGGGATTTGAAATTTTGGTATCCTCTTATAACCACTAGATGAGCATTTAAGAAAAAAGAATATTGTTTATAGTACAAAATCAGAGAGATTTTTAGAGGAAGATCCCTCAGATATGAACACTACAAACTGATTTTAAAAGAAGATGATAGAGAATGTGGGGAAAATTGAATTCTGATCTGAGGCCAGATCCGTCGATAAACGAGCGGATCTGTTCTCAGATCAGTGGCAGCGCCAACATTGATATGAATATGAAACAAGAAATAAAAAGCAATAGAAACGAATCTAATCTAATTAAAATGAAATAAAAGCAGAAAATAAATAACATAATAGTAAGAAACGATACTAAATCGGACCAGATGGCCCGGGCCTCTCGAGCCTTCTGGGGCTCGCCCGTCTTAGAACCGGTCTACCTTTATCTCTCTGAGTCGGATGTCCACCAGAAAGTCTCTGATTGAAGAAGGGTGTTTGTGCCCTAAGGGTAGATCTAGGGTAGTTGTGCCCTACGTCTAGGTTGCTCAGACTTAGGTTTTCTCTCATGAGGCTCGGGTTCTTGAATCAGTTTCTAAGGTTTTCTCTTCTCTCATGTAACTCTCTCTGGTTTTTTCTCTTTGATCTCTATCTGTTCTCTTCCCTAGGGTTCTGGTCTCTCAGATTTTTTATCTCTATCTGCTCTCTCTTAGGGTTTGGTCTCTCTCTTTTTTTTTTCCAAATGACCACAAAAAGAGGGTTTATAAGGGTCAAAATCCGTTGGGGAGGATATACTCACATAACCTACACGTACTTATCCAAAAAAATGGGTTTACTAGGCTAAGTGTGATCTTAAGGGTTTAAAAAACCATAGAATTTACTAGATTTAAAATAAGGTGTCTACAGTTGCCCCTCTTTGGCACTCCTTGTCCTTCTAGGGATAGGTGAGTGGTAAAGAAGTAGACACTCTGGCGTTCCCTTTCCTTCGAGGGGCAAGTGAACGTTAAAGATTTCTTCCTGAGGTCAGATGGTCAGAGGGCACACCAACTATCCCTCCAAGTCATTACGCTCATCGTGCTTACCCACCTAGGGCATTTTTCCTCCCAAGGCGGCATGAGATGTCGATGAGTTACACAAACTTGAAACTCGAGTTGGATTTTCTGGCCATGACACTTAACTTCAGGGGTTTTACAGTTCGAAAATTTTTAACTCTGACATCTTCTTTGATCTCTTTAGGGTTTCCTAAGGTTGTCTATAAGAAAGGCTTTTTATAGGATGAGACTTGTCTAGCCAAATCCGAAGTGAGAGACGAGACAGCAACGCTGCAATCGCGTCAAATACGGTACTCATCATGTATGGGTGTCCAAGCTCCTTCGTTTTAAAATATGTTTTAGAAATTTTGAAGATAGGTAAAATAGAACTCGGAGCAAGGACATGTTACGATTTTAACAAAGAAATTAAAGTTTTTAAAAGCACAAGACATATAGTGAAAATTTTGAAAAGGGGAAGATATTTCAAAAAATAAGGTTGGTTAGCAGTTTAAACTCTTGCAACTATAAGCCCCACTAAGCAATTTAACGTCAAGCAGTGATGGATGGTATAGTCGGCAGTTATACTCATACGACCGTGGAGTTTTTATTATTATTATATTTTTTGCTGCCCCTGTTGTGGGGTGGTTTTCTTTTAGTATAGGTCTTACATTTTAAACACTTGTGACCCCTTTAGTGGACCTATGTGAGTTTATGGGGTCTTTGCTTGAATCTTCGTGACGAGGAATCATCAAGTACTTCTTTATCTTCCAATCTAGCTCTTGCATTTCAATACAAAAGAGAGTTCTTTGGAGCTTTCAAGCAAAATATAGTTTTGAAAATATAGGATACCGTCCCTAGATGTCCAGAATCTCTTTGGATTCCTGATTTCGTTCCTCCACCACTCACCTTTCGAAGTTTCAGACGATCTAGGTCCTTAACAATGTTCTGTTAGGCTAATGCTTATTGATTTTTCTTTCAACACCACTTTGACTCAGGGGAGGAAAAGAAGATGTTTAGAGAGAAAAACTTTAGAGATTAGAAAGAATGAGAGAACTTCTTTTTTTGTCCCCCCGAGGTACCTTTCGGATATTCAGCCCAATAACTTTTTTTCTGATGCTTGGGGTTCCTTTCGGATTTTCAGCCCAACGGATTTTTTTAATTTTTTATTTTTTTCATTGCTTCGAGGTCCCTTTCGGGTTTTCAGCCTGGTAGCATTTTTTCCAATGCTTGGGGTTCCTTTCTGATTTTCAGCCCAGCGGATTTTTTTTTTTTTTTTGAAGAAGAAGAGAACAATGACGAAGGAAGAGGAGGAGGAGGAGGAAGAGGAGTCAAAGGTGCCCCATTTTTTTTAACAATTCGCCTTAAGATCATGTAAGAATTCGATCATCTTTCCCTCCTCCAAGTGACAGAGAGGTTCTAATATCGGTTTTCCTCTGATTTCCCTTGACCCAGGTTGGCATTCAAAATCTCTTTGACAATGGTTGTTCAATTTTTGTTGAACTTTTCCTTTAAACTGCTCCACTTAAACCTTTGATTTTGGGACTAGAAATTACTCTCAGTTTCCAAATCCCTTAGCCTTCTGTGAAGAGCTTCTTTTTTAGCACTTGCTCATTTGCCCCCTCACGAGTTGTTGTCCAAGAATTAAGGTTTTTCTTGTCGTCCTGAGCTTGGGAATCCATAGCTTCAAAACCTTGTTTGAGCTTATGCTCGAGTTCATATTGCTCTTGTGAGTTTGATTTGTTGCCACACACGTATGAACCATTTCTTATGTTAACTTGGAAGTACGAGATGAAGGGTTCATATGACTTGTGTGACTCTTGATGATAGGGATTTCTTGTGCCACTTTTGAGGGTGTATCTTAGAGTGGAATTCCATATGTGATACCCCTTTTTTTTCCCCTTTCTTTGGTTATGGGCTTGGAGCTAAGATCATCCTCACTGCTTTGATCTTGAGTATCCTTAATCATTAACTCCTGGGTGAGGTTATGCTCGCTTTGTTCTTCATCTACTGGACTTCCCAGTTGATTTCTTCTTGTGCTCCAAGGCCTTTGTAGATGTTCTTCAGGTATGGGCACAACTTGTGATTCTCCTGAGTTAATCAGGTTGATAACAGTATTCTTTGTCGAGACATCTAGAGTTTCTGATTCTTTTTTGCCGTCAACATTTTTTGAAACTTATCATGCCGTTATCGATGAAATCTTGAACTCTATGTCTGAAAGCTCGACATTCCTCAGTGCTATGGGCATAGTTTTGATGCCAATCGCACCATCGAGAAGTATCACCTCCATGGAAAGAGGAATCTTGGCTTCTGTCAGTAATTCTATTAGCCTTGCCTTAAGCAACTTCTTCATGACATCGGTTATAGGCTCATTAATGGGAGTGAATTCCCTTGGTGTGGAAGTCTGCATTCTCCATGTGATAGAATAAATTTTAGTATTGTCTTGTGAATAATTTGCAGAAGGGTTTCTTTTCTTGATCATGTTCACCTCTCCTTCTTGAAAGGGTTTTATGACTAGGGCTTTATCTTCCTTGGCTCGTTAGTATCGTGATATTCTTTTAAGCATAACATCAAACGAGTAAGAGACTGCTCCCATACTGAAGAACGTGACATATTCTGAAGTTATGTTCTCTAATGCCAAGCTTACCCTTGCAGCTTCAGGGAGTGGAGTTTCAGTAACTCATATAGCAGCCTCTCTGAATCTGGTTATAAACAGGGAAGGAGATTCACCCGATTTATGTTTGATGGAAGTTAACTCACCAATGGTGATGGGTCTTAGCCTTCCTCCACTATAACAAGAGGAAAATTACCCAGGAGTTACTTGAGGGTTATTTTTCATGAATCTTCGATGCCACATCAAGGGTTCTTCTAATAAGCTATGCGAGAACATGACCTTAAGTTGGTTGGGTCGGTCTCGCAGTGTGTGGACCATCAATAAATAGGAGTTGATGTGTGCCTCGGGATCTCCTTTCCTTGAAAATCTATTTCTGAACTGTGGCATCACAAACCTCACTGGTAGATCTTCTAGGTGTCTTAGAACTTCTTGTACATAAGCTTTAGGAGTTGAGAAATCCTATATTCTTATTTTCTCTAAAGAGTCTTGAAGGTATTTTATATGAGCGAATTAAGTCGTCGTTGTAGCTGCGAGCTGGCTCGGTTGTATGGCTTGTTGAACCTGATTTTGTGGTATGTGACTCGTATGAACTAGCTATTGGGCCCATGTAGCGAGTTGCCCCAATGACTGAGCCTGATGAATATGTTGAACTTGATGTGCAGTTGTCGGCTTGTTGACTCACCCGAGTTAAATTGGGTCAAAGTATACCAATTATTCGGAGGTTGCACAGCTTGGCCATGCAAGGAGACATACAGGATAGAATCACCACTTAACTGGGATGGACGCTTCAAGTTGCTATGATGACTAGACCTTTGACCTTGGGTGGCTAGGTTTACTGACCTTGATTGGACGATATATCCTTATGGTTAGGGTACTCTCTTGCCCTAGCACTGGACTGAAAGAGTGAAGGAATGTCATAACTACTGCCAGAGGGAATCTGCCCTCTAAGTAGTCTTGGGCTTGAGTGATGATTAGATCTAGACCCCTAGCCCGTAGTTGGTGTTGGGTTGATAGGCTAACAACCCTAGGATTGTCTTTGTTTGAGCCAAAATGTTGGGCTTGACCTATGGCTTGAGCTTCTGACCTGACTTTCCTAAATTGAGTGCGCTGGATGGTGTATCCTCTATTGAGCAAGTCTTGAAAGTAAGCATACACTTTAGGATTGTCTTTATATCGAGTTAGGTCAAAACCCTGATCTTTACTTGTGATAGGTTGCTTGGGTAGACTTTCCCTAATTGTATGTGAACTCCACTAACTGGTTGGTTGCCAAGACTGGAATGTTGGGCTGTTGATTGACCATCGAGGTTCACACGGCTAAGATCAGCTGACTCAGAGATTTGGGCCGGGGCCTTATTCTTGTTGTGCCGAGTGGCCTATGTCTTGGAGGATTGCCCCCGGCCGGACCCCTTGATTGTTCAAGGTGATACGAACCTTATCAACCTGTTGGCTCATGACTTCTAAATGGTAGCCTTGAAGAACGGCTAGGTTTGGTTCCATGTGGGTCGAGAGTCGGCTCATTGACATAAGTGCTATGAATGATTTGTGAGGGAGCATTGTGACGGTGCCTCTCGGACTGACTAGGTTATCTAAATCTAGACTAAGCTGAGGCCATGGGTTTGGACCTTGCTCTACTATGATCCTGGGTCATGATTCCTAGACTCGGTGAGATCTAGACTCGACACCTCAGAGTTGATCTAGTCTGACTCTAGGGGCAAAACCCTAACTAAGATCTAAGCTAGGACTAGACTGGATGAAACCTGCTAAACTTGATGGGTTTTTGTTTGAACCCTGAACAAGGGTAAGCCTAGTCTAGCTCGAGAGACACCTCTAGGCTTACACCTATGCTAGAACCTAGACTAAGACCTAGACTAGATGGGTACGAGTCTCGGCTCGGACCAAGAGTGAGTCTGGGTTCGGACTTGGGTGTGAGCCTGGTTCGGACCTAGACTGAGTTGGGTGAAAGCCAAGGCTTGGACCAAGAGGGTTTTCAAGATCAAACCGGGTGTGGACCCGGACTGGATCAAGGTTAGTTTAGGCATGAGCCCTTGGCTCGGACTAAAAAGGGGGGCCTAGGTTCGAACTTGGGTGTGAACCTGGTTCGGACTTGAGCTAGGTTGGATATAAGCCTGAAGTTGGACCCATAGAGTTTTGATGATCAGACCAGGTATGGACCTGGACTGGATCAAAGATGAACTAGGAACGTGCCCTTGGCTCGGACCGAGAGGGGAGCTAAGTTCGGACCTAGGCGAAACCTGGCTCGAACTTGGGCTAAGTTGGTACAAGCCTGGACTTGGACCCATAGGTTCAGCTCGGATTAAAAGTGGGCCCAGTCTGAGATCTAAGATTAACCAACAAAAATAAGCAAGCACAGCACACGAAAACTTTTGACCTAAATTATAGGTAGGCTTGGCTTGGGAGTGGGTTCCTAACTATTGAAATGTGGCTAGGCTGATATAGGTACCCACATAGGTCTTGGCCTCCGGTTATAGGATGTTCACCAGGTCCGACTATACGCAGAGTTGCTTTGAGGTAAAGGATTATGGGGGAGCGCTCACAATTAAAGTTACGCGAATCCCAACCGCCTCGACACTCAAAGCTAGGATCCCCTCAAGCCGTTAATGCGGATTTTGGGGGTTTTCAAAAATATTTGTTGGTTTCCCGGGCATTCCCGGTCGTGCGTGTGCAAGAGTGTGTAAAGAAGCATGCAAGTGAAAAGAAAAAATAGCAGACAGGCAAACACACAATGCAAGAAAAATGTGAGCACTTGGCACAAATCGTGCCGAGTGAGGTGTGCTTCGGGTCGGGTGTTTTTACCGACCAAAAGCACAATTCAGATGTAGGGGTAAGCAACCCCTAAGAAGGTATTCAGTCAAAACAGTGAAATCAGGCAAAGTCTGTGCCTAGTCGAATACGCCCCAAGTCGAGGGTGACTCAATCAGGATACAATTAGAGAGAGAGTGCAGCTAACCTTGGACTTTTCTTTTTTTTTTTTTGATGAATAGAGAGAAGCGGCAAATGTTGAATCACAAGCAAAGATTATATTATTTTTTTTGGAAAGAGGGAGATGCCTAAAGTTGCTTTTGTTTTTTTAGTGAAGATTCTTTTTGTTTTTAGAAACTGAAGTGGCTTTAAAAAAAAGCAACTTTAGTAACAAAACTGACTTCTTTTCTTCTTCTTCTTTTTTTTTTTTTTTTTTTTTTAAAAAAAAACAAAGTAGGCCTTCAAAATTTCTTTTGGAAATGCAAATAAATTTTTTTTTTTTTTAAATTTTTTTTTTGGAAACAGGGAGATGCCTAAAGTTGTTTTTGGTTATTTAGAGAAGATTAATTTTTTTTAGAAACTGAAGGGGCTTTAAAAAAAAAGCAACTTTAGTAGCAAAACTGACTTTTTAAAAAAAAAAAAAAAAAAACAAAATAGGCCTTCAAAATTTATTTTTTTTGACAAAGATTTTTTTGTTTGCTAAGATGAAAGGTCTTGAAAGTTCTTTTTCTTTTTTTTTGTTGAGATTTCTTTTTTTTTTTTTTTTTTGAAACAAAGAGACTACCAAAAAACAGCTTCTTTTTAATAAAAATTTCTTTTTGAAAATGAAAAAGGTCTTTAAATTATTATTTTTTAGCAAGATGCCTTTAAAAGCCTTTTTTTGTTTTTTTGTTTTTTTTAAAAGAAGTGGCTTGAAAAAAGTAACTTTTAGCAAAAAAGTTTTTTTTAAAAAAAACCAAATAAGCTTTAAGATTTTTTTTTTTTTTCTTGTAATGAAAATTTTCTTTTTTTAGTAATGAGAAAGGCCTTAAAAGTTTTAAGTTTTTTTTTTTTTTTTAAAGTAAGATGGCCTTAAAAGATTTTTTTTGTTTTTAGAAAAATGATTTTTAGGATTTTTATTTTATTTTATTTTAGAAAAATATGGACTGTGAAACTTTTTTTTTTTTTCTTTGCAAAAGAAAAAAACAAAGAGGGCTTAAAAAAAGGTACTGAATTTTTTTTTTTTTTTTTTTTTTTTTTCGGAGGAGAAGAAAGTGATTACTTTTTTTTTCTTTCAAGATCTACTTCTGAACAAATAATGCAGAAAGCATATGAAAGATAGAAACAAAAGCAAAAAATAAGGAATTTAAAATCTAATCTAACTATAAAAATAAGAGATAAAGAATTTCACAACTAATCTATTCACAGATAAGGATAAAGCAACAGATGAGGAATTTGACAACTTAATCTACTAATTTTTATTTTATTTTTTTGAAAAACAAAGTGGCTTAAAAAGGAAGAAGCAATTTTTAACAAAAGAGATTTTTTTTTTTTTACAAAGTTTTTTTTTTTTTTGAAAAGATGGAAGACTTGAAAATGAACAAGAGATGGTGCAAGTCTTTTTCTTTTTCTTTTTTTATTTTTTCACACAAAGATGCCAAAAAAATGCTGATTTTTTTTTAAAAAAAAATGGCTAAATGTGCAAAAAAACATTTCTTTTTTTTTTTGGAGAAGTAAATTTTTTTTTTGGAAACAAAGTGGTTAAAGAAAACAATTTTTAGGAAAATCAATTTTTTAAAAATAAAAAAAATAAAAATATTAAGGAATTGGTAAATTACAAAAAAACGAAATTAGAAAAAATTGCGAAAATGGCTTAGAATGAAAATTTTATTTTGCAGGAAAATAGATTTTTTTTTTTTGTTTTTTTTTTTTTAGAAGAGGGAACAAATGGACCAAAAAATTCTCTCTCTAAAAACAAAGTACTTTTTTTTTTTAAAAGGAAGAAAGGTAAATCCAGATTGCCCAAACAAAATGTTACAAGAACAAGGATCTATATTAGACGGTCGACCAAACCATCAGGTTTTGAGCTCCCACAAAAGCGTCCTTAAGAGAACCTTTCTGAATAACTATGCGATACTTCAATCACCTCAGGACCAATTGAATAAATAAATAAAAATGCCAAAAATATGTTCCATAATCAGCCCCTCTAAGAAAAACAACTCGAAATCCACCATTAGAGGACGGAATCGATATCATTTAAGCATCAATATCACATGCTAACAATATGGGGAAATATCACATGCTAATAATATGGAGGTCCATCAAGGTAGGGCGTTGGGACCAAAATGTCCTTTCTAATACAGGTTTCCAAAGCCGTGGGTTTGGAAACACGTCTACACCTTGACAGGAACAAACGTTCACATGAAGAAAAGCAAAGGTTGCAGAGAAAATGAAAGAAGCTAGATCAAAGAGAGAACAAACAAAAGTTTTTCCCAGGAAAAAGCTACCTTTTTTTTTTTTTTTCAAAACATGGCCTTCAGATGGAGATCTCAGACTCTTTTTTTTTTTTCGCTCGAAATGCCCTACGATCGGCGCCAAACTATTTATAGTACAAGATCTAAGGGATCTTCCTCTGAAGATCTCTCTGATTTTGCACTATAAACAAGTACACATAAACTTTGGCACGACCATTTGAAAATTGGAGTCTATCGACACTCTTTTTTTTTCTTGATAGAAATTCCATAAATTTTATTCAACTAGAACGAAATTACAGAATTAAAAATAATAATTTCAGAAAGGGAAGAACCTCCTTTAGTAAGAAAGTCAGTCAACACATTGGCCTACCTATAAACATGAACAAAGGACAAGGAAAAGGAAGAGAAGAGGTCCAAAATCTGAAGCAGCAGCGATTTGAACTCCCAAGGCAGCTTATGTTTCCCTTTATACCACTTAATGGCATTGAAGGAATTCCCTTCAAAGATGCAAGAACACCCCAAATTCCTTTCCACGAGGACGCGCAAGCCGTAGAAAAGAGCAAACAGTTCTGCAAAATTAGTTGTACATACCCCAAGTGCACCTGCATACGTAAATACAATATTCCCCATCCAATCCCTAAGCATACCTCCAAAACCAGCTGGACCCGGGTTCCCTATTGAACTGTCGTCAAAATTAAGCTTATCACTAAGGGGTGGAGCCACCCATCTTCCTTTAGGTTTGCATTTTAGGAAACCCCTATGGAACAGATTATTTAAATTTCTTTTAACATCCACTTCCGAAATGTCCTGACCAACTTTGGTAACTGAAAGATATAGCCAGATTGAATGCAATACCTTCTCCAAGATTTTCTCAAAAGGCATACATTGTCCATCAAAAACTCTCATCTTTTTCTCTTTCCAGATTTCCCATAGAATGACATCTCTAGTAATTTGCCAAATAACAAACTTAGTCCATAATAAATCAATCGTCAAATTTTGTAAAATCCCAACAATTGAAGATGGCATTACAAATACAATCCCAAACTGGACAAAGAACCAACTCCAAATGCGAAGAGCGAAAGGACAATGAAGAAAGAGATGGTCACCAGATTCTCCATCCTCCTTACACATGAGACAAATATTAGTCAAAATTTTCCCTCTCTGGATAAAATTATCTATCGTTAGCACCTTGTTTTGAATAGCCAACCATAAGAAGCCTTGCACTTTTAGAGGTAGAGGTCATTTCCAGATAATGGCTATTTCAGGCATAGACCATCTCCATCTACTATGGAAAAGCAGAATATACATAGTCTTCACCGAGTAAACTCCATTTTTATCAATCTCCCATACCACCTCATCATCAGCATTAATAGGGATGTAGACCTCCTTCAATAACCTTAGTAGACCAGAGAGTTTAGAGAAAAGAGAGTCAGGGATTCGGTTATAAGGAAGATTGATATATCACACAATTTGGCCACCCCTTCGAACATAACATTATGAGACAGTAGCATTGGGGCTGGCCATCCTCTGGAAGACCATAGGAAAGAGTAGTTTCAGTGGAAACTCTCCCACCCAGTTGTGGTGCCAAAATGAAATATTATTGCCATTGCCTAACGACCAGCAAATATCTATATGAATAAAACTTTTGCAAGAATGAATTGACCTCCAACATACGAACATACCCCTAACTCCACTTCTGGCCCCCACCCACATACCAAAACTATCCGACCCATACTTCGAGGCAATGACTCTATGCCAAAGATGGTCTTTAAGATTTAGACTCCTCCACCACCACTTACAGAGCAAGGCTTGGTTAACAGTTTTGAATTTCTTAATATTGAGCCCCCCTTTCTTTTTGGGCGTGCACACTCTATCCCATCTAAGAAGATGAAATTTTCTTCTCTCCTCCGAAGACCCCCAAAGAAAGTTCCTCATCATCATTTCAATTTTTCTGGCCAGCGAGGAAGAGATCTGTAAGATTGACATTTGATAAACAGGTAAGTTTGACAGGCAAGCCTTAATTAACGTAATCCTACCCTCAAATGATAGATATTTAAACTTCCATAGATCAAGTTTAACTTGGATACGCGGAAGAATTTTATCCCAAACCGCAACTGGTAGTCGGCCATTTGATAATGGCATCTCCAAATAGGTGATTGGGAATTTTTCTACCTTACACCCCAGTAGTTGTGATATTGACCACCCCTCCTCACCACTGCAATTTAAGCCAACAACACCTGTTTTCCTGAAATATACCTTTAAGCCTAAGGCAACTTCACAACATTTCAGCAACATAGTAATATTGGTAACCTGAGAAATCTGAGCTTTACAAAACAGCAAAGTATCATCAGCATATTGTAAATGGGAAATACAAGGTCACCCATTAGGCATTTGAAAACTCGAGAAGTGCCCATTTCTCACCACATTTGACAACATCAAGCTAAAGCACTTTGCATAAATAGTGAAAAGGAAAAGAGAAAGGGAGTCCCCTTGACGAAGACCCTGTGTAGCCTTAAAAAACTCAATCGAACTTCCTTTGTACAAAATGGAAAAGTGGGTTGAAGATAAGCAATTAAAGATCTAACATCTCCATTCACTTAAACCCATATTTTTCATAATTTTTAACAAAATTTTTCGCTCCACTCTATCATAAGCCTTTTCCATATCAAATTTAATAACCACTCCAAAACTCCCATCAAGGATCTGAGAGTGGATACACTCTTGTGCAATCATAACACTATAAAAAATCAGCCTATCCTTAATGAAAGCATATTGAGGACCAGAAATAATAAAAGGTAATACCTCCTTTAGTCGCTCAGCCAGAACCTTAGCAACAATTTTGTAGAGACTCATAAGCAAACTAATTGGTCTTAATATCCCCCAAGGTAGCTATCACGGATTTTTTAGGAATAAGGGCAATGAGTGTAGAGTTTACTCCTCTTAAAAGATGTCCTCTCCTTAAGAAGCCCTTGGTCATCTCCAATAGCTCACAACTAATCAAGTTCCAGAACTTATGAAAAAAGATTAATGAGAAGTCATCTGAACCAGGTGCCTTATCACCTGGGAAAGCAAAGACAACCTCTTTCAATTCATCCATAGAGACATCCCTATCTAAGATAGAAATGAGAATAGTCGGAAGAACTTGAAAACGCACTCGACTGAGTCTTGGAGTGAATTTAACTTCAAAAGTAAAGGCACATTGGAAGTGATTGATAATAGCTTGGGCTATACCATCACTATCATTAGCATCAATTCTCTAGATAACAAGACTAGAAACATCATTTTGGTGTCTCCTCGCTTTAGCAATTGCATGGAAAAATTTTGTATTCAAATCTTCCTCCTTCAGCCACTTCACCCTCGACCTTTGTTTCCAGTAGTCCTCTTCCACTCGTCTTAGCTCCTATAACTCATTCAATTTGGCACTTCTCACTCTAGCCACCTCTTTAGACCATGCCCCAGACTGCTGCATAACTTTGTTTGACTCCTCAATAGTTTGCAGCCCTTCTTCAACTTTCTTTTAATATAATAGCACTTTTCTCTTTTCCAATCCATAAGTTTATATTTAATATTTAAAAGCTTCTTATGGATTTGGAAGTCAAGAGTCCCACCGAAAATAGAATTCCCCCAGGTACTTTTGATAAAGTCAAGAACTTCCTTATCCTGTAACCACCCAATTTCGAATTTGAAAGGTTTTGGGCTTCCCGACCAAATCCTAGAGATTAACAGAATATGAGTATGATCAGATGAAAGTCTAGAGAGGGCTTCAACAAAAGCTAAAAGAAAAGCTTTAGACCACTCAGCAGACACCAGAAACCTATCAATCTTAGACATTGAGAGATTAGAAGTACTCCCATTAGTCCAACAAAATTCGCATCTGCAATTGGTAAATCTATGAGAGCATGGATTTTATGAATCTATTAAAGTGACGAATGGCCGATGTAATCACCCCCCCCCCCCCCCCCCCCCCCAGAAGAACACTCTTCCAGCCATCTAATGAAATTAAAATCCCCCCCCTCAATACAGATGAGAAAATCAAACTGAGAAATAACTTCAGTCATATCTAAGATAAAACTTTCTTTCTGGGCAGCAGTATGGGGACCATACACATTCATAAGACCCCATCGAAAATCAGCTTCAAGACCCACAAAAGCCACAAGTATAAAATAGTCTTTTTTAACAACACAAAAAGAAAGCAGTATAGAAGGGTCCCACAAAATCCAAATACCACCAGACTGACCCACTGAATCAATACCCATAAAACCTATTGCTCCAGGGCCCCAGACTTCCCTCACCCCAAAAAGACAGGGGCTAGGGAGTTTGGTTTCTTACAAAATAAGAACAGTAGGTTTGTACTTATTAACCAAAAAATGAACGCATTTTCTCCGTCTGAGGTCACCTGGACCTCTCACATTCCAAGAAAGCAAAAACATTAAGGAAACTTAGGAAGGGAAGAACCTGAACCATCCTCACAAAATAAACATCTTCCATTATTCAAGCCTCCTCCATAGTCTCATCAAAAGCAGTCTCCATAGAAGACGATGAAGATGGGGCTTCAATTACCTGTTCGTCTCGAATAACAATACCAGCAGCAGCACCAGGTCGCTGCCCACGAGCCATCAGTCGAGCAAACGATCTAGTGCCCTTCATTGGGCTCTTGCCTTTCTTTTTCTTATTTGCAACATCCTTAGCGGGGGTCCTCTCCCTATCGTCTCCACCACTCGATCAAAATCCATCCCACTGTCGAACACTATCGAGCCCACATTGGCCTCCACCTTATTGCTCTGAGAATGATTATCGCAAGCCCCATTTGTAGCCACACAGTGATCAATCTGAGTCAACAATTTAGAAGAGACCTAAGTTGTTTCCCCAAACTGCACCTTTGTCAGGTGAAGGAGCAACGGCCGGTCCTCACGAACCACAGATAAGGGGGGCAGCCACTTCATCTTCCATCATGGCCACCATCGCTTGCTTCTCCTCCTGATAATCCTTCCTCTAATAAAGTAATCGAAGAGTTTCCCAACACCTCCTCTTCCACCATTGCAATGGGCTCAACATCCTCATCTACCACCACCAATGCCATCGAGTTCATAGTCAGCGGATCAAAAGTTGGCCTTTGGGGCACACGGTTCTTCCTAGTTGCTTGACGGTGCCATTGAGGATACATGACAACAAGAATAGCGAGCACCACTTGAAGCACAGCCGTCGACCGAAAACGATGACCTGCGAACAGAATGGCAAGGGCCTTAACAGAGGTTCTATCCACGTCCTTCAACCCTGTGAGCAAAGAGGCAAGGGCCTTTCTTTCCACCGCCTTCAGCTCAAGCAAAAGGAAGACGGCACCGCCCTTTGTACATGCCTGCGAATAACACGAGGCCACCATCCGCCGTCAACACGATTCCCGCAATCTGCGCCTCAACTCCCTGGCACAGAGGAAATCCTTCCATTTTATTGCTATTACAATGTTTTACCTCTGATGGTCCTGCACTGACCTTGTGTGGTCCATTGGCGCGATCAGTAACGCTCGACGAAGAAACAGCCAGGCAATTGGCGAAACGGCCAACTGGAATCCAACGCTTGTGGATTTTTCAAATTTTGTAACTCTCTCTTCCCTGTCTTGAAAATCTGGGAACCATCCCTCTGCAAGTGGCTGGAATTCACCCTAATCGGCAGAGGTCTACGTCGTCGAACCACCTCCTGCCATCCATTTTTTTCCACTACATCATTAGTAACCTTGTGTAAACCAAGAAGGTTACTGTTTCTGCCCTTTGTTTCTTGGACTACTGCTATGGAAAAAAATTCTTGACCCACCTGTAGAGTTAGATTCTTTGGAGCGAGGGCCCCACCCAGTTTCCAGATACGGATCCCAACATATCACAAATCAACCCATCAAAAGCCATCCTATCAACATCATAGAACTGCCCACACTTGTTGGCCAGTTTATGAAAAGTAGACAACGACCAAGCATGAAAGGGAATGCCTGATAACTTAATCCAAATACTTTCTTTCTGCAAATTAAAGAGATGAGAATCTGGTTTCCAAAGATCAAGGGACAATAACTTGCCCCTAATACGAACAAAACGATTCTTCAAAGCCATCAAAGAATCTTCCTTCGAGCGAAGAAAGAAGATGATCTTATTCTCCCCCATAATTTTAACCTTCGAAGCATGAGACACGCTCCAACTCCTTCTAGCCCAATCAAAAAGGCCAAAAATATCAGTTGACGGGGGAGAGAAGGAACCCACCACTGAGAACGTCGCACCTTATAGAAGTCCTTCTGACAGATCATATCTGATAGTCTATCGACACTCTTGCGTGTTATTTCTTCATACAATTAAATGGCATTTATTGAACTTATTTTTTAGTTTGATAATGTGACAACGAAATATGGGGGTCTTAAAAATACTCCTAACTAGGGCTTTGCCTCAGGGAGATGCAAGTAAATTTTTTCAAGCCAAAAGATATTCTACTCTTGGGGGAGTAAAATGCTCATTTACTCCCTCGAATAAGATCCCATCAAGAGTTAACACTAGGACTTCAAATTTTGGGGATATAACCTCTACAACCTATAGATTAACCTCAATAAAAAAGAATAATCCTAATTATATCTTTTATGCAGTTGTAAAATATAATGTCTCGAGAATGAATGAGACCATCCAATTTTATGTCGATGAAATCTAAGTGTTAGAAAGCTCAAATTTTAATTATTATTTTTAGAATAATCATCTAAGTGGCTGTGAAAATGTCATATTGAAAAGATCCCTCCAAGTAGGTCTTTTAACTGAGGGAGTAGAAGCAAACTACACTCCTAAAGGAGCATAGTATACAAAAAGCACTTCTATGTAATCCGTAAACAAAAAGGGCCCTTTACCAGATTAAATTTTACACATACTTCACCAATTGGGAGCACTATCGGCTTAGATTTGTTTGCTTTGAAGTTAAATGAGATGTTTTTTTTTTTTTTTTTTTTTTTTTTTTTTTTTTTTTTTTTTGAGAAATTCATCAAATCCCACTCAAGATTTGTTGGATTTGAAATTATGGAAGATGAATATTTCTTTTTTTTAGAGAAAATTATCAAATTGCATTTAAGATTTGAACTGCATGTAACATTTCACCCATTCAGGAATTTCCAACAATTTCTTTTAATTACTAACCTATGATGATGTGTATTTTGATAAACTATTTAAAATTTGATAAAAATATGACGAGCTATTTGAAATTTGAACAACTCTTAAATGTGATTTCATAAAGGAAAAAGTTTAGAGAAAATTACATAAAAATCTGTTATACTTTACGTTATTATTGATATACCAAATAGTTTCCGTTATAACATGTATGTCTGTTTTTTGCCTTTTATAACATAATTTTTTAAAAAAGACCACTTTACCCTTTTTCGGATTTTGAACATCCGAATTATTGGGATTTTCGGATGTTCATCATCCAAAAATGGGCTAAAGTTAAACCTTAAATTTCAGATGTTGAACATCCGAAATTAAGTAGTTTTCGAATGTTTAACATCTGAAAATATCCCAATAGTTTAACATTAAGTAAAACATTTTCGGATGTTGAACATCTGAATTTAAGAGATTTTCGGATGTTCAACATCGAAAAACAGAGAAGACGAAGGTTTATTTAACTATCAGGGTATTTTCATATGTTGAACATCCAAAAATCTCTTAAATTCAGATGTTCAACATCCGAAAATGTTGTACTTAACGTTAAACTATCAGGGTATTTTCGGATGTTGAACATCCGAAAATCCCTTAATTTTAGATGTTCAACATCCAAAAATAGGAAATTTAACGTTTAACTTTCGGCCTATTTTCGGATGTTGAACATCCAAAAAAAGGTAAAGCGGTCTTTTTAAAAACTTACATTATAAAAAGAAAAAAACATACATACATGTAATAACGGAAACTATTTGATATATCCATAATAACGTAAAGTATAACGGATTTTTATCTAAATTAGAGCCTACCTCAAAAATTTTACTAGAAGATGTTGTTGATGTCCAAATATCCTCAAATTGATCATCTTGACATCAAGATGCATGGATATAAGAAAATAATCAATTCAAGTTTTGGAAATAGGGTATTTTGTAATGCATTTTTGGACCGTCAATTTTCAAGATTTTCAATATTTTCAAGTTTTCATAGATCTGTCGATCTACACTATTTATGAAGCTTTATACTTTATAAATAAAGATGAAAATATATTTTAAGGCTATCACAAAGATTTCTCGTATTGAAACCACATTTCTCGACACTATTTGAAGGTGGGCTCTAATTTGATTGTTTAGACTTTAGAGCATACGCTCCATACAAACCACACCCTTTGATAAAATCTTCCTTTCTAAAAAAAGCCAAGTTCCTCAGCACCTGAGTGCGCAATCTGTGTTTACTATTGAGCCTGGAATCTTAATAACACCCCTCAAAAGTTGGGGCCACATTTTCTTGTTAGTTTCTACCCGAAGGAGTAAGGATACATTATGCTCCCGCTGGAGCATAAATCGTATTCCCCTATTAGTTTCTGCCCGAGGGAGTAAGGATACATTAAGCTCCTGCTGGAGCGCCAACCGTTCCTTTTATGAATGAGCACACTCCGTCCTAGCCCCCCTCACAACAAAATTGCAAATACCCCCGAAGGTGGGCTTCACAGACGACCCCAACCAAACTATATTTCGCAAGCCCCACGGTAAAAGTCAATTTTTTAGACAAAAAGTGTGAGACCGAAGGAACCTTTTGCCATACTGCTCTTCACCTGCTGGAGCCCATCACGAGATTGCCAGACCTCAAAAGAAATAGAAGCCAAAGTGCCAGATTGAGTACTGAAAGTGCCGAACAGTGTGAAGATAGATCATGTCACAACTATCGGATTGAGACATGGATGTGCCGGATCGTGTGAACAAGTTGCCGGACCCTTTGATTAGAGGACCGGCCGTAGGCAAATCATGTTGAGAAATATGATTTTTTGATTAAAAAGTACTTTTATTCAAAAAAAAATTTATGACTTTTTTTACTTCAAGGGTATTTGCTATAAAGATGTTTTGGGATAAAAGCTGCTAAATAAAAGTTTGGTTATAAAGATGTTTTGAGATAAAAGTTGCTAAATAAAAGTTCGGTTACAAGAGTTCGTCTAGAAAATCAGCTTTTGAGGACAATATGGAAAGAGTAATAATCTTACGAGACTCTCCTACATCCATATGTATAGGATCTCAAATAATTATCATTAAATTTAGCATAAATCTTTAAAAAAATTAAATTTCACGTCCATAATAACTTTTCTAGAGATATATGTCAAATTTAATGGTGATATTTTAAAATGTTTTTAAAGATATGTCTCAAATTTAATAGTAATTGTTTATTGTCCTATACACATAGGTATGGAAAGTCTCTTAGGATCATTACCCATATGGAAAGAAACTACCCTCAAAAGATCTTTAACCCTTTTTTTTTTTTTTTCTCTCCGTTTGATGATCCTGACATTTCGACCGTCTGATTCGTACAAGGAACGGCTGATAATTCATTCATCATACAAACAGTAATGTAGACGCTGGGTCGTGCTTTCAGGGTTTTAACATGTCAAACCTAGATAGAATTCCGACTTTTGAACAGGAGCAGCAAGAAGTAGATTTTCTGGTTCCTCAAAGTTCCAATCTTTAGAAAGAGAGGGAGAGATCACAGGCCCTCAAAAGTAAAATGTTACAGAAGGGTGAGGAATTTTTTAACTGGGAAATGGTATGCTTCCTGATTCCTCTGTGCTTTTAGAGAGAGGCAGGGTGAGAAATAACAATAAAAAGAAGTATGCCTACTTCTTCAAAATTTGGGCTTTTATCATCTTCTTATCAGCAGAGGTGCGTTCTTGACCTTCTCAGTTCATGGACACATTCTCTAGAGCTTCTTAATGTCTGTAATTCCAATTTCAACGCCCTAATTTTATTTAGAAGCAGGCGTTTTTCTTCCACTTTTTCACCACAAAATGAGGTTGAAATCTCAGAAGAACCCTTTAACCATTCGGGTTCTTCTTCAGTTATCAAAGACAATCAAATAGAAACAGTTTACAAGATTATAAACACCCAAGCTCGAGATGGATATGAAATGGCTGAGCTATTAGAGAAAGCTGGTGTTTCTCTGTCTACTGAATTGATTGATGGAGTTTTAAAGAGGGTGAGGTTTAGCCATGGAAGTGGGTCTCAGGCCTTCGAGTTCTTTTGCCTTATGGCTCGACAACGCGGCTTTTTTCACAGTTCGTATTCATATGACACAATGCTTTACATACTGGGAAGAGAGCGCAAGTTTGAGAAAGTTTGGGGTTTACTGAGAGAAATGCGCATAAAAGACCAATCTTTGATCACCCCAAGAACCCTCCAAATTGTTTTAGCTAGAATTGCTAAGGCTTGCTCAGTTAGACAAACAGTAGAGAGCTTTACAAGGATTCTAAGGTACTCTAAGCACCTCGACTCTACTGATAGTTTCAATGCTTTGCTTAGAACTTTGTGTCAAGAAAAGAGCATGGGCGATGCTCGAAATGTATATCATAGCTTGAAGCGCTCATTCAGGCCTAATATTCTGACTTTTAACATCCTTTTATCGGGTTGGAAAACACCCCAAGAAGCCGAAAGCTTCTTTGGAGAGATGATAGAATTGGGTTGTAAACCCGATTTGGTTTCTTATAATTGCTTGGTTGATGCACTATGTAAGGGTCGAGAATTAGATAAGGCCCTTAAGATTGTTCAGATGATGAGAGAGAAAGAGATTTACCCTGATGTAATGACTTATACTAGTATAATTGGGGGTTTAGGCTTGATGGGTCAGCCTGATAAAGCTTGTGAAGTCCTTAAGGAGATGAGGGAACATGGTTGTTACCCTGATACCCCTGCTTATAATGCAGCTATAAGAAACTTTTGCATAGCTCGAAGATTAGGCGATGCTTATAGGTCAATGGATGAGATGGTGATGAAAGGTCTAAGTCCGAACCCCACAACTTATAACTTATTTTTTCGGTGTTTTTATCAGTCTAATGATCTCTCTAGTGCATGGAGCATGTATCAGAGGATGATGGAGACTGGTTGCTTGCCAAATACTCAGACGTGTATGTTTCTTATAAAGTTGTTTAAGAGGCAAGAGAAGCTGGAAATGAGTCTTAGACTGTGGAATGACATGGTTGAGAGAGGTTTCGGTTCGTATACTCTTGTTTCTGATATTCTCTTTGATATGTTGTGTGATCTTGGGAAGCTAATTGAAGTGGAGAAATGTTTCTTGCAAATGATTGACAAGGGGCAGAAGCCTAGCAATGCTGCGTTTAAGAGGATTAAGGTTCTAATGGAACTTGCAAACAGGCAAGAGGCTATTACTTATCTCTCGAAGAAAATGGAGGCTTTTGCCTTTTCCCCACAGTTGAAAGAATAGTTTTGTTAAGAACACTGGTGCCAACATAGGGCTGCTTCATCTGTTTTTTGTGATTTTATGTATATTGTCAAGTATTTGAGTTGGATATGGTCCCCAGTTTTTAAATCTTTGTGCTTTTTGGATGGTATTGGTGTTTCTTGAAAATTTGGGGAACATCAATACTCATGCCAAAAGGCTCCATTCAACATCCACGGGGCTTCTCACGAGTTTTTTCTGTAAATTGTTGGGACAATCATTTCTGCGAAAGTGCTCTTTTTAAGGTCAGTTGTGCTCTGAATTGTTTCATCATATTACAAATCCATTTATAGAGAGAATGCAGCTTGAAGCTTCCATGTGAGGGTTCATGGAGGAAATGGCATATCAATTCAATCTAATCACCTCCATGTATATATCTTCTTCAAAATATCTTTATTTACATAGTTTGTGAACTGACATTTTACCATTAATAATTACACTTGGAGAATAACAGAATGCTTGCCTCGATACTTTAATATTTTGTGATTTATGATATCCTTAGCAAACCCTGGATTCATAGAACTAGGAAGTCTCAAAGGGATTAATATCATGGGACATATCAAAGAAAATTTAATATTGTGGTTGATAATCTTGATGAAGTAATGCCTAAGATCCTATGTCTACCTATATGAAGAAGAAATCATGTAAAGAAGGGGATTCTTATTTGTACAAATGGTACTTCGAACTTGGAACGAGCATAAAGAAATTAACGACACTTCTTTATCTTTTGAGTTGTTCTGCCTGATCAGTCGCTCAAGCTACCTTTTTTGTTATATGTAACTAAAATATGATGTTCAATGCTTTCCTTCTTGGGTACTCCATGAAGCTCAAAATTAATATTCATAGATTTCCTCATATCAAGGGTTAAAAAAAGATATAAAAGGTTTCCATTAGTTGAATTGTGAACACTTGGACAAATTACCATGCCTAAGGTTATAGCTCATGTTATTGTGGTGCAAACTCCTTGGCTTGTGAAATCTGGGTTGAAGCAGCATTTAGATGCAATTCTTTCATGCTTTGTTGACTGCGAACAAACTGAAATATTTTTAAGTTATGTTCAAGTGGAAGGCTTTAAAAGAGCAAGGAGAAGACTCCAAAGGACATAGATGGCAGAGTAATGAGAAGAGATAGGGTAACTTATGGTCTGACTTAGGCTATGGCCCATTATAAGCTGTACATATTACCGGTTTATGAAAATAGACGGTCTCAAAGACTCAGTTTTTCCTTGGTTCGTAATTTGACCTAGTCAATAACACAGTTATTCGGTCCAAACTGGGCCTTAGAATATACAAGGGCTGTATTTTGCAGATTGTGCTCTGAATGGTTTCTCCATGTAACTTGTACTTTTAATTTTGTTATACTCATCTTGATACTTTAGTCATACCTTGTAACATAAAAGCTCTGCGATTAATGGAGAGTACATTTTTTTCACAAGATTTCCCATTTCAAATAAAATCATGGGTGCCTATTTTCTTCAGATTGAATTCGAATTTCATCCTTTTATCAGTGTATCACCCAATAGCTGTGTAGTTCTATGCTCATTCATACTATCTTTATGTATGCTTCTAAGCATCTTGCAGAACTTGTAGGACTATTTTGGAGGGTAAAAGGTCTCTTTACGATCTTCGTTTTTCTTTTTATTTGCATTTAGGTAAATTGTCTAGCTTAACTGAAATTCAACATTTTTCTCATCACAATTGACTGCATCTTTGGAAACAACTTAACTTACTTTTTTATTCTGTTTATAACTTTTGAACTTTTATGCTCCCTTCTCCTGAATTGTGATTCTGAATGTTGCTGGTTTTCTTCAGTGACTTGATAGTTGATGCCCCATGAAATTTCGTATCCATTTTCTATTTTGCTTAATAACTCATTGCTTGAAATCCTAGTCAGTTTATAGTTTGGTGTTTAACTTGATATACTAACTCTGCCCTATAAGTGTCAATAGAGTAGGCTTTCCTGGTTTTAGTGTTTTGGTACGAGGTGTGCATCACACTGGCGACCTGCTTACATTAGGGTTATGTTGATCACGTATTTTACAACATGCCTATATGCAAACTCTTTATGTACACCATGCATACATGAATATTTACTCCTTCGAGTCTTAAGGGGTTGTTTGGGTCTCTGGAAATGCATCTCCAAGGGTTGCATTTCCTGGAATTGGTTTGATTTCCCCATTTGGATGTAAAAAATGGCTGGTGGGAGTTTAAAATAATTCTCCCCATAATTGTGCAAATTCGGAAATCAATATTTTGAAAAAAGGCAGAACAAAACAGCAATCCTTCTCATTCTCTCTCTCTATCGACTACTCCTGATTTTTACCTCGACAAGGATGACAACTTTTCCCTACAATGCTGGCCTGGCCCTGACAGGGCCAAAGAAACCGTGGCCCAGGCCCATCCCTGGCTGAATAAAATAAAAGTTAACCAACGGTAAACAATAACGAAAAAAGGGCCAGCCAAGGCTGAACTTGGCCGGCGCTATCACAGCCATGGCCCTGGCCCTCTGCCCACATTTTGTGGGCCAGGCCGTTCTTTTTAGGGCCGAGCCGGGTTCACCAGCCCATTGCTAGCCCTAATTCAGATTGCTACTACTGAAACAGAGAACCCCAAATCATTTTAAACTTTCTTTTGCTATATTAACCACAATTATCTCTGATGAATATTAAAATAATGAAAGTATGATGTTGAGCATGATGAATACACTTCAATTCAAAACTAGTATTGCATTCAAACAGCCATTTCTGTGATCAATATAACAATCACACATATTTTCATTCCATTCCTTTTATTGGGTCTTGTGAATAAATTTTTGGCAATTGCTCAAGGTCTTCGATATCGATGTAAACTGGCTTATGCACAAGGCATTTGATGGTCAGAGGCGACGAGTGCAAATCTGCATGGGCATCCTCAAGCCATTTAAGGTTTTTATCTCTCCTCTCATCTATGATCTAGATGAACTTCAACCACTTTTTCTTCTCAAACTTTTTGTAAATAAAATATTGTGTTCATCTCTAGGAGTATGCATACCATGTTTACATATTTATAGAACACTGAGCATAATGTAGTTGTTGTAGGTACTTCTTCTTGAAGAGATCACTGTTGATCTAGACGCGCTTGCAAGGCCCGACCTGCTGAAGTTCCTCAAGAGGGAGTGTGAAGAGAAAGGCACTACCATTATATATGCAATACATATATTTGATGGCCTTGAAGATTGGCCTTCACATATTGTATGCTTATTATTTATCTCATCTTGGTCCGTAAGTTGTGTGCATGTGCTTGTGTATATTTCATAATTCCTACTTCCATGATACCGATCACTGAACTTCCAGGTATATGTTGCCCAAGGAGAACTGCAGTTAGCATCATCACCCATGGAGAAAGTTAAGGAAATGAGCAATCTTTCATTGATGGTTTGTACTTTTCTAATTACCATTATTGACATTCTTGCTGTTGTTCCATAGATTTTCTTTACAAATTCAGTTATATGGGTCATTATTTTCTTTGTGAGAGAGAAAATTTGAGAGTTGGCTGAGGAGAGAGAGGGATGAAGAGAGAGAAAGAAGGAAGGACAGGAAAGCAAATGGCCTTCCTGAGTTTGAGAGGAGAATCAAGGGTACTCGAGTGACAGGAGACCCTGCAAGACGTGCAGTTCGAGTTTTGAACAATGAATGGGCAGCAGGAAGATTGCACTCAACTGTGGCAGGTGAAGAGAATTTTGTTCAGTTCGAACAGTGTTCTAAGATAGTGATGCAGTACGTGAGAGAAACTATTATGCACTAGGATCAATAACGGTTAGAATTTTATTTAGATTGTTGTATTCCTAGCCCGCCACTGGAGAGAATTTAGTATTAGATTCATAGAGAACCAGTTGTTTGAATGGATTGAGATTACATATTGTAATGATTCTTGTAATGTACATGGAAATATAATATTAATGGGAGGCATCCATTCTTCCCTAATGCTCTTAGGCTTACTTTGGACATACCATTTATTAATGAATAATCACTTCTCTCCTCCGCCCATTCATGAATAGACTCTTTGGTCTGCTCCAGCTATTCATAAATGATACCCCATTCATCAGTATGTTATGGAACCTTCCAAACAGGACCTAGGAAGAGGCATTCAAACGCTATTTGGTGAAGTATTACTGATGAAGAGAGGGATTGTTTCCAGTTGGGATTTTAAATTTCACAAACTTTGCAAGTTTAGCAAAAAGAATTGTTTAGCTTTGGCTGTTATTGGGACTGACTTAAAGGGTTCAGTCCCTTGACATCTTAGTTTAGCCTGATATCTTACCACTACAACAAAAGTCCAAGGCGACAAACTAGCGATGATTCATGTTCATTAAAAACCCTAATTGAAATTGAAATTACTTTAACAAAATTATAATCATTTTACTTCATAGGAAAAAAAAAAACCAAAGTGAATTCATAGAGCAATCAAAAAGAAGAAAATCATATTTGCCTTCAATTGTCACAGCAAGATCTAATATCAGGCATGGAGATTGGAAGCCATGAAATTCAGTTGATTTTTCTGTTATCCTTTTTTTTTTTTTTTTGGCTTCCAAATAATACTTCTCACCTCCGTCCATGAACTCTAAAAAACTATAAACTATAGCTGAAGTTACGTACCATGATATAGCTTATGTTGTGCTTTTCTCACAAATTTGGGCGACGTTTGCAGCATTTGGAGCTACCAAGTTTTGGCAAATGATTTTCTATGCCACTTTGATGTTTTGAGAAGTTCGTAAAACTTTCAAAAATTTGAAACTACCAGGGCTGTTTTTCACCCCTTACGATTTTGCTTCTCTTTCCACAAAATGTGATATATTAGTGCATTAATTGAAGAAAGAAAACCCTTGTCTATTTCTCTCTTCCCATCACTACATCTCTTTAGAATTTAATACCCTCTCACTTCTAGGAATAAATTATCAACAGATCGCTTATTCTTTACACCTGAAAACTTAAAAAAACAAAAGGGAATGGAGCCCTTCACAAATGTGAGAGATTGCCTTCCAACGGATCAAAAGTCGACAAACATTTGACTGAAATTCTGGTGGTTATCTCAAGCCAAGAAACTGATAATCCTAGGGGTGGCAACAGGGGGGTCCAACTGAACCCGGACCAAACCTTTCGAGTCCAAAATTTAGACCCATACCTGGATCCAAGGTAGGGTCCTTCCATCAAGTCCCGGGTCTCGTTAGGTCCATTGCCACCCTAGTGTTTTTGTGAGACACGTGGAATATAACTATGAACTTCGTTTTTTTTTGTTTTTGCCCTTTTATTTACCATTGTATACTTATTGGCAACATATACATTATTGCACAGCATTTTGAATACCCATATTCCTTAGTATTGTATGTAATAACTGAAAATTCCTAAAAAACAAGCGTAATGGCAACATTTATGAATACCCACATATACCCATATTATTCAAGTCAAGTCCGGATGGACCCAAACCCAAACCCAAACAGTATTTAGGTCTAGGTTTTGGACCTGAACGTAGACCCAACCTTTCGATTCCAAAATTTCAACCTGTACCTGAACCCAAAGTCAAATCTACCCATCAGGTCTCAAGTTTGGTTAAATCCATTGCCACCCCTAAACATAGGGTTCTCTTTTTGGAAAGGAAAAGCATATTTGTGCAGATCCCTCGAAAATAAATCGATTGGAAGGGAAAAGCATATTTGTGCAGATCCCTCAAAATACATTCGATTGCAAAGAAAAAGCATATTTGTGCTCATCCCTTAAATTTTTATAATAAATGCAATCTATACAATGCCTAAAAGCAAAGCCTCCCTTATTCTTAGTTAAAAAGTAAAAACATATTTGTTCGCATAACTTTAAATTTTACAATGAATGCAGTTTCTACAGGCCCATGTTTTATGAAAGACACCCTCAACTCGAATCCTCAGACAAAGCCTCAACTCGAATCCTCATCTGAAAAGCATTTTGGGTATCAAAAATCTCCATGATGACTTTAAAAACATTTCTAACACAGAATGAAATATGAAAAAAAAAATGGTATATATCTCATGAATCCATATACATTTATTTTAAGGCAGAACAGACAATCTAGGTAAGTATAACAATATTCATTATTTTTAGGACTTGAAATCTTTTTTTTTCTTTTTTACAACTATAATAGTCAACTCAAAAGATGATCGATTTGAAGATTTTTTAACGTCAAAACTACACCCCTTGCTTAAATAGTCCCAATATAAATTGCATTACCACCCAAATGCAACTGTAATCTATGGATTTCATTTCAAGAAATAATTGAATCCTACATTCACTATACAACAATTCAGGCTCAATGAAATTTAAGGCAGCAACAAAGCAAACAAACAGAGAGAGAGAGAGAAAGAGACAGACTCGTGACTTTGTAACCGATCAACCAACCCATGAGCAATGAATTTCAAGCCATAATATGGAAAGTAACAAAGAAAACAGCAAAGCTACGAAAGATGCAACAACAGTCTTGAGTTATTTTCTGGGGGTGCAAGGGTCAAAGAAAAAAAATCCATAGACTATTGAGAGAATCCTCAGAATGCTCAATCGACTGTCATATGCTTAGCAAGACCCACAATTTCTACTCCAACACTCCAGCAAACCCCAAAATCATCATAAGAGATAAACCAATTTTAAGCCTGTGACATTTGGTAAACACAAACAAGTTAGTTGAAAATTTCAAGAGCACGATTTTGTTATCATAAATAAAGTTAAGGCGAGATCAGTTCAGAAAATTGCAACTGATACACAACTCTAAATCATATATACAATGTATCATATATACAATGTATGTGTATGAGAGAGAGAGAGAGAGAGAGAGAGAAAGAGAGAGAGACATTACCCTGTTAGCGATGTTGTTTGAGAGCCAGTCTAATCCCTCATAAAGCCCCTCCCCAGAGGTAGCACATGTGCTCTGGATGTACCTGGAGAAAGGACCAACTATATTAATTTCTATTCTTAAGATCAATGGCACAATAAAATGAATGAGAAGAAAATAAAATCAAGAGAAATAAAACAGATAAGAGATTTTGCAAGGGAGGGAGGAGAGAGAAACCAGTGGCGTTGGCGGAGAGAGTGAAGGCCAAGCTTATCGGTGATCTCAGCAGCATTCATTGCGTTTGGGAGATCTTGCTTGTTAGCAAACACCAGCAGCACAGCATCCCTCAATTCATCCTGCAAAATAAAAATAACTAAAAAGTAAGCAAGTGATGAACAAAATCCTTATAGGACATACTTCTGTTAGTTTTAGTAGATCATTGACATAAATATGTAAATCAAGTTCCACAAGACAAGCTCTGCGAGTATGAAAGAAGAACACGCATTCATATTTCTCTAGAATGAAAATTCTAAGTAATTTCTATTTTCACCATATAAATAGTAGCACAAATGATTGGCAATATGATAACTGAGAACGAAGTTGAGAATAGCAAATAAAATTCATTTTTACAAGGTCAACCATGGAAACGAGAAACACAGGTCATCAGGTTGGTTCAGGATGCTTTTGATTTTTCCTCGGTAAGGTTTTGGCCGGTAGTTCATCTTCTTGGGGCATTTGCGATGATTTGGCATGGTCATGTATGTACCCTATGGATATGAAGTTCCCAAAAGACTCCATATCGCAAAAATCAATTGTTCTAATTAGAAATTCAAAGTCAATTAATACATATGATTTTGCTGTTGGTGAAATCTGATTACAGAAAAAATTAAGACAAACCTCAAAAAACTAAGATATAAGCAGGCAACATCTAATGAAGCATATAGTCCATCAAAAGGTTCCTAAAAGGACTCATAATGGGATCAGCGATCGATACAACAAAGCTAAAGAAAAATTTACGATAGTGGGTACTACATAACATTGAAGAATACAAACCAGGACGAATGTACGTCACATGAGGAAAATTTGCTTCAAAGAAGACCACCAACTTGATGAGCATAAGAAAGGAAATTATAAATAACAGGTTTATTAACAAATGGAAGCACATAAGGTATATTAGGAAGTTGACCTCATTCAGCATCCGATGCAGCTCATCCCTTGCCTCAACAATACGATCTCTGTCATTGCTATCAACAACAAAGATGAGACCTTGCGTGTTTTGGAAGTAATGTCTCCACAAAGGACGGATCTAGCATTCCATACACAGAAGTATAGTTAGTAAGCGATAAAAATCAGATACAAAACAATAAAGATTCCAACCCCCCCCCCCCCCCCCTTCCATAATAGCATGTGGAGAGAGAGAGAGAAAGAGGACTGCTAGTAAGTGTATATTGCATGCCTACAAATGGATATGAAACTAAACAAAACTACAATAGCATACCTTGTCCTGACCCCCAACATCCCACACAGTGAAGCTAATGTTCTTGTACTCCACAGTCTCCACATTAAATCCTGAAACAAGAAGAAACATTAAGTCATACTTCGTGACAAATACATAAACAGTAAGAAGCAGTACGACATATTTCTGTAATAGATGCAATTCAGAAAAGCTTCAAAAGCTACCATAAATAAAATCCCATGGAGCTTCGGATCATTTTAAACTCCTAGAATAGATATCAAACAAACCATGCCACATCCACATCCTCAAGGGATAAAGGATATAAGAAGACAGCACCAATTCATGTATTTTGGGGAAACAACCCATAAATTAGATACCAAATTAAAATTCTGATAGCAAGAAGTTGTAAAAAAATGGTTTTGCCTCAACAACTCCATGGATGAAATTTCTCAACAAGTTGTTGAGATAAATGGCATATGGTATACTCATAGATTTCTCTATCCATCAGGCTGAAGTCCAAGATTAAAATACCATGCTCACATGCTTTGATTGCCAAGTGAAAACCAATACAACCACAATAACAAAGATATACCAAAGCAAGAAAGAAATCACTAAAAAAATCTAGTAATTCATGAAATAGGTCCAAAGCATGTTTCCAAGAGATTGGTCCTTAAAAATCTAAATAATCGACATGCATCTTCTCGACCTCATTCACCCATGGAATTAGTTCGATAATAGCTGTTAACCTCAAAATTAATTTGTAGAATACTCTTTTAGTGATAAGAAAAATTGGACAAGATCATACATACCAATAGTGGGAATTGTGGTGACAATCTCTCCCAGCTTGAGCTTGTACAAAATGGTTGTCTTACCAGCGGCATCCAAACCAACCATAAGGATACGCATCTCCTTCTTTGCAAAAAGCCTACTGAAAAGCTTGGTGAAAGTCAGCCCCATCTTTGTGCCCTACAAACCAAGACAAATAGAATTAGCTTCAAGGACGAAGAAAACTATAAACAAATGAATTCACTTTTAGCATTCGTGTACTTTCCAGACCCAAGCACGTGTGGTACACGTACATACTGATCATAAGTACAGAGAGACTTAAACATACGAAATACCAAAAGCTAGAGAGGGAGAGAAAATGGAAATAGAGGATATCTTTGTAACCAAAACCAATGCCCCTACGCAACTCAAATTAATAGTCCATTTATGTGTTTTACTCCTAGTCATCTAATAAATTAGCAAATGTAGATAAAAATTTCTGGATGTCAACTTTGAGTACAGCAAGCTACTCTAGCATCAGATAGAAGCTGTCCTTCACAACTGGATTTGCATATCATTTAAGAAAAACCATGTTGGTGACTTTACAATGTTTGCATATAAAAGTCCATTAGGACATTGAAAAGTCCAGCATGTTACTAGAAAAAATATTCAGTCGGTCACTGAAAGTCAAAACAGCATGACTCTGCATAAATCAAATTTTCAGGTCAATAATGGAATAAAACACTGGATTCAACCTGATTTACATAAACAACTACAAAATCCATGATTCAGGAGTCCAATAGGCCATTGAAAAGTCAAGCATATTACTAGGAAAAATGTCCAATAGGTCATTGAAAGCCACAACGGCATGATTCTGTATAAACCAAATTTTCAGGTCAGAATAATTGATCAAAAGACTAAATTCAACCTGGTTTATATAAACTAATACAAAATTAATGATTCAGAAGTCAGGACCTCAAAGGAAACAAAAAAATTATACTATTATTGCTTAAAAAAATTAAAACCAATGATGATCCTAATGGATATAATTTTGTCTGGCAGCTAATCAATAATAATGTAAGGCGTAAATAAAATTTTAACAAAATAAAAAATTGAAAGTTCAGTTTTCCACCAAATCTTAAACTGGAAACAAAAAGAACAAAAAAAGAAAAGAAAAAGGAAGGCCAGGTCTAAAAGACAGATCATCATAAATGGTAGAAAAAAAACAGTTCACAATAAATTCCTTCAAATACAACAAATCAAAATATCAATATTAACAATGTCCTTATAAAAAGTTAACTATATACTCGAGGAAAAAAACAATGTCCTTATAAAAGGTAGGTGAATAAGATTCATCTCAGCAAAATCATAAAAAAATATAGATCATGCTGCAAATCCAATGGATCTACACCAAAACACAAAGAAATGGGCAAAAGTGGAGCAGATTTTCTGAAAAATAAACAGCAATAAATCAGACTCAAGATAGGACAAGTCCATCATGAAATGGGTCAGGAAGGCGGATTCAGCGTGCTTTCACAAAATTCACAAACATTACAACCAAAGGTTAGCACGATCCAAATGAACCAAAGAAAATCCAGAATACCTCAAAAGCATTCACAAATCAACCAAAGGCGTCAATTCAGCCTTTATAACCAAATGAATTGCCAAATTCCCCATTGAAATACCTAATTCATCAGTGTATTTATCATTTCATCCATTATATTGAAGATAAAAGCGGATCAGGCAAGGAAAGCAAACAGATCTGGTTAAAAAAAAGGCTTAAAATGAAGATCAAACAGGTGACATTAGGGATAAATTCAAATAGATGCTACATAGAGAAAGCAACAAATGATCGACAAATCAGAAAGAGAAAGCAACAAATGATCGACAAATCAGAGAGAGAAAGCAACAAATGATCGACAAATCAGAGAGAGAGAGAGAGAGAGAGAGAGAGCAACATACGAAAGATATATCAGAGAGAAAGCGAGGAAATGCCTGTTGTTAAGGATCTGTTAGAAGGGGAACAGAGGAGCAGCTTCTTCTTCTTCAGGCAATCTCCGTCAGATGCAAAATCTTCCAGAGAAAAGCTGCCCTCCAGACGATGAACTCAAGAAATTGAGGCTATTTATAGGGAGGGCCTGGTCTGAATCTTCAAATTCGATCAGCTAAAAGACGTAAATGCCTAGACAAATATGCTGAATGCCGGATGTATCCGTTCTGGTTCTACGAGAATAGTGACACCATGGTTATGATGGTCATCACCGCCCAATCAATGGGTTGGACGGTGATGGAGGGAGAGTATGATATGAAGTCAGACTAGTGAAGTTTGAGGGCTAATAGCCCTCCATCTCAATCTGATTCATTAATTGGACGGGGATGCCTCTCAAGACTATGTTTTATCATGTTCTTGCAGATAGATCATACTGAATTTTAAGGTGAGGTTAAGAATAGGGCCTAGGTTGGTTAATAGTTGATATTTGCATCATTATGTACTATATTTGTATTTTATTATCATCATCAGAACTTTTTTCCAACTATTTAAAGTCCGCTACATAAATCTTAGTCTACCATTCTGTTTTATCAAAGGCCATAAGTCCCTATATCGTTTTAAACAATGCTCTTGTTTGTATTTGTTCCCACCCCCCCCCCTCCCCCCCCCCCCCCCCCCCCCCGCCCCTTCCTCCCGCCTTCCTGAAAAATCCACAAACTTTCTGGCATAATAAAAAACATTATGTACAAAAAGACAATTCATCTTTTGTACATGGAAGTCAATGATTCCACACATTTGGTGTCAAATTGGATGGCTTCAAGTGAGTCATGAAGTTTGATATTTTTTTTTTTTTGAAAATTTGTGTCTATTCAATGGCACTCTTACAACCGGCCATTTTGAAATTTAAGGAACAAAAATGATTGTGACCTTCATATACAAAAGATAAAAGAAAAAGTTTACGTAGAGTCGAGGATCTAAACAATCAAATTAGAGCCTACCTCAAAAATTCCACTAGAAGATATTGTTTTGATGCCCAAATATCCTCAAATTAATAATCTAGACATCAAGAAGCATGGACACGAGAAAAATAAATAAAAATTCTAAGTTTTGGAAATGGTGCATCTTGTCATGTATTTTTTACCGTCAATTTTCAAGATTTTTCAAGTTTTCATAGATCTGCTCGATCTGCACTATTTTTAAAACTTTAAATTTTATAATTAGATATAAAAATATATTTTAAGGCTATCACAAAGATTTTCAGTATTGAAACCACATTTTTCAACACTATTTGAAGGTATGCTCTACTTTGATTGTTTAGAGCCTTGGCTAGATACAAACTACACCTTTTTACCTTTTCCAATATAGCCCAATTATCATCATTATAATAATTTCTCAATTAATTGGAGTTAGTAACTACAGCTAGATCTATATCATTTTTTGAGATTCCTTACAGATAATCAAATTTGTACCATTTTGGAGCTACAAAACATGGATCTATAGATAAACAGTAGTTTCACTAATTTAAAATGTACTTTACATTCTAAATCCATAAAAAACCTAGGTCGGCTTGGGAATCCTTGAGGTGGTGGACTTGTTCAAACATACACAGTATTACCCTATGGAGGTGCCAATATAATATTGGGCACATATTTGCTCCGAAGTCTAAGTCCATAAGCCCAAACCTCAATGTCGGTCCAATTTTGACTGAATTTTTTCTTCTATTCCTATTTGTTGTTAACGTAGAAAACCAATGGCAGTTGCTTAATTTCTCATTTGAATTTGGGCCCAATTTCAACATTTAAATATTGATGAACGTCGCTATTACAATGACTCCCTTGGATTTTAAGTTTTGAAAACGTTGTAGTTTGTATAAGGCTGAGGCCCTAAACAATCAAAGTAAGACGCACCCATAAATAGTGTTGAAAGATGTTGTTTCAATATTAAAAATCTTAGTGATGGCCTAAAAATTTATTTTCATCTTTAATTAATAATTTTGACACTTATAAAATAGTGTAGATCGAGTAGATCTATGAACACTTGAAAATCTTGAAAATTGACAATCTGAAAATGTATTACATGATATGTTATTTCTAAGACTTGAAATCCATTTTTTCTAATGTCTATGCATTTTCAGGTTGAGATGATCAATTTAAAGATTTTTTGACATCGAAACAACTGCTTCTAGTGAATTTTTTCAGGTGGACCTTAATTTGATTGTTTGAGGCCCCACTTTTCCTTAGATAAACTTTTTCCCTTCCAAAAATGCGCCTTACAAATCAAGTTTAGTTGCTCTAAAAAAAAGAAACATCTTCCTATTGCCCATTTACACAAGCAACCCTTTCCCATTCGTGACAGTGCCGAACTTCCGTTCAGCACGTCAAAGTGAACATAAATAAATAATAATAATAATAATAAAGAAAAAAAAAAAACAACCTTGAGATTTAAGGAGACAAATCACAAAGTAACCAACCTTGATATTTTCCCTTGCATGCTTTGTTTTCCTATGAAAGAACGAAGGAGAGAGGCTAGTGTAGATATCCTTTATTAGTTAAAATTGATGGAGTATGGATGCGACTAAACTTGAGATCTGAGAAGAATGCCGTGAGGTTGGTGATCGCAGAGTTAAAAGAGATTTTTTTTTTCTTGTTGAGTATTTCTCTCTCTGGCTTCCCATTTTTATAGGGAAAAGAAAGACTAACAATTATATGTCTCCAACGGGTCCCTAGAAAAATGTCTTGCCTGATGTCAGGGATTTCATTCAACGCATCCATGTGAACGTTGGGTCACCGATTTCATCCAACATATCCAAATGAACATCGGAGATAATTATGGATAATGAGATTCCTCCAAGCCCACAATTGTAGGCTAAATCACATAAGGCCTCATAGCCATACATGTTAATATCCTTTTCATTTTGAGAAATTTATCAAATTATTTATGAGATATGAACAATTCAACATTTCAGACAAGCTTTTTGTTTAATTTTATCCAATCTTTTGGTTTAATTTTATTTTGGGTTGGTATTGCGTCAGATTGAACCATCCTCATCCAAGGGCCAGAAATCAATTTTGTTTTTTATTTTTAAAATTTTATTTAACAATAATATTAATATGAAATTTGGGTTTTCAACTATTTTTAATTAGAATTAAATAAAAATACAATAGAAAATGAATTTTCAATAAAAAATATTGATCAAATTAAATTTTTAGGTATTTTGGTCATTTTATTTTAATTATTTATTAATCATTTTTATTTAGTCCTCTTTATAAACGTAAACCTACACCTAAAAATCCAGATAAATATTTTATTTAAATAAAAAATAAAACATGAAATTATTTTTGGCCATTGGATTTGACCTTGATAAAACTCAACCACTTGATTGGTGCTTTTATACCCCTCGTAGGACTGGCTGGACAGTTCATTATTTTAGTCAAAATCGTTTTCGGGGTTGGCCACAAGGAAACTATGTCTTTTAAGAAGGAAAATTGTTTCATGTGGGCTGGACCGCATTTCTACATGTACGGTGCAAAAAGTGTAAAACATCTATTTTAAAGATGGATGCAAGTAGGTGTTCCATTTAAAAACAATGGAAACTAACGGTCCAAATGTTTTCTTGCTAGAATTATTATTGTAAGTTTAAAATTTTTTATTTATTTATTCATATTCATGATCTCCATGTTAGATATTACATGTTTTTAAAAATTAAGTCTTAAAATCCATCTCAAAAATAGATTTATTAAGAGGCCTGCATTTGTACATATGTGGGCTTGGCCGCATAGAAACTGAGTCCTTTAAAAAGGAAAATTGTTTCATACGGGATCGACCACATTTCTACATATGCGATTCATAAAGTGCAAAGCATCGATCTTAAGATGGATGCAAGTAGGTGTTCTATCTAAAAATAATGGGAACCAACAGTCTGAATGTTTTCTTACTATAATTATTATTTTAAATTTTTAAAATTTATTTATTTTTTCATATTCATAATATCCATGACTGAGGTTACATGTCCTTAAAAACTAAGTCTTAAAATCCATCTCAAAAATAAATGTATCAAGAGGACCATATTTTCACGTATGCAGGCATGGCCGTAAAGAAACCGGGTCCATTTAAGAATCCAAATGAAAAAAATTGCGCCAAAAATGATTTCGACTAAAATAATGAAATGTCGAGCCAGTCCTACGAGGGGTATAATTGTGACAGTCAAATTTTTGGGGGTACTTTCGGCATTTTAAAAAGTCGCGGTGCTCGTGCTGCCAAGACGTTAGAAAACGCGGGGCCGTCAATTACGAGGGCTAAGTAGGATCGGACCAGTTGGACGGTCACCGTTAACTAACGATTCTTGAGGATTTATAAAGGGTGGCAGCATCACATGGAGAGATTCCCCGCGTGCCCCATGTTGCTGATTCTTAGGACGTACTCATATGTACACATGCGTCCCCTCTTCAAAATTTATTTTTGAGACTGATTTTGGACCTAACTTTTTAAGGAAAATATGATCTCTAACTTGGAGGTCATGAATGTGTAAAATAAATAAATTTTAAAAATTACAAATGATATTTTTTAGAAAAAAAGTTTGTAGATCATTGATTTTTATATTCTTAAGATGGACCACCCTCTCACATCCATATTTAAGATTGGATGTTCTTAAGTAAGGATGTTCTATGCCTGCCCCTCTTGTGATACAAGTGTAGATGTATGTCCTCGACACAAAACTTTTTTTTTTGAAAAATTCTTTTTTTTTCAAATTTATAAGAATTTCAAATTTTTCAAAAGAACTTGAGGAAAAAGTATTTATTAATTGAATTAATATAAGGAAAAAGTTTATATAAGGTTTCAACTTTAAAATGTAGAATTAAAGATGCACCTCAAAAATCTATCGGAACTTCTTGTTTATTAAAAACCCTTTAATTGATCATCTTGACATCAAGACGTATGAATATGTGAGTCCCAAAAATAGTGCATCTTGCAACACATTATCTACACCATCCGTTTTCAAGATTTTCATATGTTTATAAATCTACTTGATTTTAACCATTATTGGAGTTTAAAATTTTATAATTAGATATGAAAATAGATTTTCAAAAAATATTAAGATTTTTTTACACCAAAATTACATGTTATGATAAAATTTGGAGCTGCGTCTCAATTGGATTGTTTAAAGTTGCGACCTTATAGAAACCACACCCTTAATATAATTTTACATTTTATCTTTTCTAAAAAAAAAAGTCTTATAAATAGCTTCTTTCCCATAAATTTATTAAAATTTCTGTTTCTTTTCATTAAGTTGATATTTTTGAAGTGTAATTTTGTTTACATTGTATTTAAAAATATGGGGATTGTATTCTTAGAAAAGATAATGTCTCAAAATAACTATATCTCTCAAAGTGGTAGATAAAGTTATAGAAAGGTTATTCCAATGAAATCTTTTCTCTAAACCAAGAGTATTATTATAAAGAGGAAGAGACATTCAGTCGCTACCAATGATTTAGGCAACTGGGAATTCGCGATGAGGTTTGAATATTTGGATTTTTTTTCGGTAAATTGAATATTTGAGTTTGCTTGTAGATATCAGATTGTATACACGATAAGACTATATACCTCTAGTACAAGGATGTCACAACTATTTATAAATTTGATAGCTTAAGTGTGTCAACATTCTTTTGAACTTCGAGCTTGGACAATGGTATAAATGTAGCCATCCAATTTCACTTCCAATAATTAATATTAATTGCAACCACCTTATACTAAAGGTAAGCAATCTCATTGTATACTTTTCATATACATTGTTCATTAAAAGTAAAAATTTTGTTGCCTTTTTTATGTATCTAGATGTTTGATTAAGATAATCTTTTTGAATTTTTTGTTATTTCATTGCTGCATAGATATAACAATTTGGATAGACCACTATTTCATATTTTTGGATTTTCATATTTTTGTTGACTACAATCCTATACAAAGGGTCTGTTTTTTTTTCCTTCTAACAATAATCCTACTATAGTCCGTATTATTTGTTAATATAATTATTATATTTATATTTAGTATTGTTGGCATTATTTTATTGCACCCTCCCAATTAAACCATTGTATGATTTGTGTATCGACAACCGAGCAAACATTATTGTTGCATTTAATAAAAGTTTAAACTAAAATTTGTCAAGTATTACCCTAAATCAAGTACGGACATAAATTTATTGTTCAATAACTTTAGTGCATCCTGTAACCTATAAGTAACCTTTAATTTTATCTTATGTCATCCTCACATACATTTTTTTCACACCTGTCTTATTTTTTAGCCAAATCTGAAATACTAACATTTTTTAATTTACCTAAAGTTTGGCAATCCGTATATTTTAACCCATTGTTTGCTTTCAACTTTCTAGAAAAAAAAAGAAAAGATTTATTGTAGTATTTCGAATCGCTTTTATATTGTTATTCCCTGGACTTGTTAAATATCATTTGAAGAATGAATTAAATGCCCTTGATTCTAGAATATTTTTACCAAGTCGACCTGTACCCAACGTGGCTACTGGTTCAAGTCCGACTTTTGCTCGATGGTTTCTGTCTAGGTCCGGAGGTATGGAACCAAGAATTGGGTAAGGTCGGGTCGAGGTCTGACTCATGACCTGATGGGGTAGGGTCTGGGTTGAGGTTTGGCTCGATCGACCCGTTGTTTTCTATATCAAAAGCATACATTTTATACTATATATTATTTTTTATCTGATCCTCGGGTCTAAGGTTGGGCCCGGCTCTAGCTTTGGACTGGTCAGGTCCGGGATCTATTTACACCCCAATATTTGGTAGCGTAAAAATACTTTCCGTTAAGGTTTCGTTTGATGGAGTACATTTACAATGTGCTCCTTAGGGAGCACAAAATCTTCGTTCTCCTTCAAATATTCTGGCTCAAAATTCAGAAGTTCACAAAATTTTGCCCGTTCAACGGTAATTTGGTCACTAGGTGAAAAAAGAGAGCTCCCACCCTCATCATTCCTAGGGAACCTTTGTTTTTTTTTTTTGGGAAAAGTTTATGTAGAGCCGAGGCTCTAAACAATCAAATTTGGGCTTACCTCAAAATTTTACTGGAAGAGGTTGTTTTGATGCCCAAAGATCTTCAAATTGATCATCTCGACATCAAGATGCATGGACATGAGAAAAAAATGGATTTCAAGTTTTGAAATTAATGTATTTTGTAACATATTTTTGGATTGTCAATTTTCAAGTTTTCATAGATTTGTCGATCTACAATATTTTTGAAGCTTTAAATGTTATGAATAGATATGAAAATATATTTTAAGGCTATCATAAATATTTTCAGTAGTGAAACCACATTTCTTGATACTATTTGAAGGTAGGCTCTAATTTGATTGTTTAGAGCCTAGGCTCCATACAAACTGCACTTTTTAAAAAAAAAAAAGCAAGTACGATGATTTGTTACGAAGCAAGTGGAAGAACTTTGAAACTCATTTATTTAATGTTTAATGGACAGATGCTATTGGTGTTCATCAGTGGGAAGTTTTTGGAAAATGAGCCTAAAATTTATGACTCCAAGGAATACCATAGTCCTAGGTTTATGAAGTCCAAAATTCACCACTCAAATTATTCATGCAGTGATTTAAAAAATTTCGACTCGAGAATAGGCACTGGACGTGCCGATTTGGGCAAATTACACGGAATCGCCCGGTTCCAGAGAGAACCGGGCGATTCTGTACAGTGACTCGCCGATTTACTGTACGAAATCAGCGAGTCCCGTGAAGAACACGGGCTGCACAGTGTTCTTCACGGGATTCTTAAAAATTTATCCTTTTTTATCATTTTTCTTGTTGTTTTTGCCATGTGATCGAATATGCAGGCTTTATGCAGCTTTTTTCAACCTTTTCAAGGATTAAATGGTGGAGAAATTTCGTATTTTTGGATCATGAAAGTTGTGTTTTTAGGGTTTCCGCCTTTCCTTGTGTTTCATGCCAAATAGGGCATGAATCTATGAAATTTTGTTGCCATTTTGATCGTAAAGTTGTTCATCAAAAAATTCTGTTACGAATTTGTGATAATTGTTGAGAAAAACAGAGTAATTTGGAGATTGAAGGCTCGGGTTCCCGAAACCAGGTAAGAACTTTGGGTTTTTTTTTTTTTTTCCACCATATGATCAATTTCACTGCATATTTTGAAAATAATGAGTTACATTTGTAGGGTTTTTAGTCTTTATTGTGTCTTTTATCATTTAACATATTTAATTTTATTTAATTTGCTCAATTACAACCTGATTTTTAAGATGAACACAGCGATGTCTATGAAAAAAAATTTATGTTGTTTTTTCCGCCTTTCGATTTTTTGTTCACGATATATTACAAATAATGTGTTAGATTTCTAGGGTTTTTAATCGTTATAGTCTTGTTTATAATCAGATGTATTCAATTTGATCTGATTTATTCAATTTGAGATTCATTTTTTAAATTCAATGACTGTTGTCTATGAAGAACTGCGTTTTTTTTTTTTTGCTCAATTTAATCGATTTCATTTGATTTATTGATGATAATGTGTTCATAATTTAGGGTTTTGATTCTTTATATTGTTGTTTATAAAAAACTGTACTCAATTAGATGTAATTTATTCGCTTGGCGGTGGATTTTTGAGTTAAAATGGCTGATGTAAGGTGGCTCTATAAATAACAGAATTTTTTTTTTTTTTGGTAATCCATGATCGAATTTTTTTTGTAATCCATGATCGAATTTTTTGAAAATTTATTTTCTTTTTTATTTATTTTTTTGTAATCCATGATCGAATTTATTGTTGTTTTTTTTTTGTAATCCATGATCGAATTTTTTGTAATCCATGATGGAATTTTTTGTAATCCATACTTGAATTTTTTGTAATCCATAATCCATGATCGAATTTTTTATAATCCATGATCGAAGTTTTTGTAATCCATGAAGGATGGACAAACTTCGGGGATTTTAGATTGGGAACACAACAGAACACTAACACTCAGGAATTTTGATATAGTCAGATGCCTGTTAATATCGATGATTCGTTTTTAGATCGAACTAATGAATTGTCAAACGAATTCAATCAATGGCACCAGTGTGACTAAGAAGAAGAACATCGTCGTCTGTCATTTTATTTTTAGATCATATGTTACTCATTGTATGCTTTATTGTCATCAATGTATGTTGATATACTTATTCCATGATAATTCTATGTTTATCCTTTTGTGTGACGTAAATTAAATGGTAAATAGTAGTTCATGCAGGGAAAGAACATATCAATATTCGCATATTCATGCAAAGAAATGAAAATTCTTAATCGAGTACCCTCATTTTTTATTGAATTCCTAAAAAACAATATTTATAATGAATTTTAATAATTTTTTCGGATTTTTTTAAAGCTTTAATCTGACCGATTCACCCGATTCTCGATCCGATTCGTCGATTCGAATCTGTTTTCGAGGTGCCCAATCCGGATCACAGATCTGCTTTTTAAACTTATGGATTCATGTATTGTGGAGAGCAATGGTTTAAAAAAATCGATTCAGATCTGCGAATCGGCGATCCGGATCGAGAATCGGGTGAATCGGTCAAAATAAAACTTAAAAAAAATCCGAAAAAATTATTAAAATTCATTATAAATATTGTTTTTTAGGAATTCAATAAGAAATGAGGGTACTCCATTAAGAATTTTCATGTTTTTGAATGAATATGCGAATATTGATATGTTCTTTCCCTGCATGAACCGCCATTCAGCATTTAATTTACATCACACAAAAGGATAAACATATAATTATCATGGAATAAGTATATCAACATACATGAACTACAATAAAGCATAAAATTAGTAACATATGATCTAAAAATAAAATGATAGACGACGTTATTGTTCTTCTTGGTCACGCTGGTGCCATTGATTGAATTCGTTTAACAATTCATTGATTCGATATTAGCAGGCGTCTGACTATTCCCAAATCCCTGAGTGTTAGTGTTTTGTTGTGTTCCCAATCTAAAATCCCCGAAGATTATCCATCCTTCATGCTCACCTACACTGTCGTGTTCATCCCTACACTGTTGCTGTTGGGACTTAATATGTGAATAATATGGCTGGGATAGGGTGGCCTCAGAATCATCATCTCTCTCATTTTCTATTTGAATAATATGGATTAAAAAAAAAAAAAACAAATTTTCAAAAAAATCGATCATGGATTAAAAAAAAAAATCACAAATTTTCAAAAAATTCTATCATGGATTACAAAAAAAAATTCGATCATGGATTAAAAAAAAAAATCACAAATTTTCAAAAAATTCTATCATGGATTACAAAAAAAAATTCGATCATGGATTAAAAAAAAAAATCACAAATTTTCAAAAAATTCAATCATGGATTATAAAAAATTCGATCATGGATTACATAAAATTCGATCATGGATTGCATAAAATTCGATCATGGAATACAAAAAAAAACAAACAAAAAAAAACAAAAAATTCAATCGTGGATTACAAAAAAAGAAAAAAAACAATTCGATCATGGATTACAAAAAATTCAATCAAGGATTACAAAAAACTCTATCATGGGTTACAAAAAAAGCAAAAAACAAAAAATTCGATCATGGATTACAAAAAAAAAACAAACATTTCGATCATGTATTACAAAACATTCGATCATGGATTACAAAAAATTCTATCATGGGTTACAAAAAAAAAAAAAAAAACAAAAAATTCGATCATGGATTACAAAAAATTCTATCATGGGTTACAAAAAAAAAAAAAAACAAACAATTCGATCATGGATTAAAAAAAAAAAAACAATTTGATCATGGATTACAAAAAAATCGATCAAGTATTACAAAATAATCTATCATGGATTACAAAAAAAAAAAAAAAAAAAAAAAAAAGGATGTACGGGACTCGCCGATTCCGTACAGTGAATCGGCGAGTCGCTGTACAGAATCGTCCGGTTCTCTCTAGAACCGGACGATTCCCGTTTTTTTCGCCGATTCGATCCATCCATGGCGATTCCCGAGTCGAACCGGGCGAGTCCGGTTCGACTCAGCGTTTTTTTAAACACTGGTGGAGAGTAAAGAAAATGGTAGACACCATGAAATATGGTATTATTTATTTATTTTTTAGTTGTTGAGTTTTTTTATTTATTTAATCCTTAAATTTAAGATGTAGCATGCAGAAAATTGATCTTAGCTAGTGCAGGTGACGTCAACGGTTTCTAGTTGTTTCTAGAGGCGGAAGTAGAAAATATATGGAACTATTTTACATCTGTCACGAAACTCAAAAACGCTTTTGAAGAAATTAAGCCCAGTCCACACGGACCTAGTTTATTTGGTTTGGCAGGAAAGTTTTTTACTTTTTTACCGCTGGACTACCATTTTCCCATGTTTGTTTTTCTGAAAAAGTATTAGTGCGTTGGGGAAGTTGGGAATGCGGTTCTTTCAACTTGGTCATTTTCAAGTATCCCTTTAAAATACGATTTTTTAAAAAAATTCATTAAGAACTTTGAGTATTTCAAAAGATTTGAAACAAAATATTTTTTTAATGAAACCCATATAAATCCGTTTTTTTTTAATTATTTTTTCAAAAAAACATTTTAATTTTATTTATTTATTAATTTAGTATTACTGATTTTGGTTTTAACGACAAGCACATTAATAATGAGAGCTTGATTTAACGAAATAATCATCAAAGCTTTCACTATAAATTCCCTTAAAAAAGTGTACAAAAAAATACAATAATATATTCCCCAAAAAATAAAATATCACAACAATTGTGTATCTCAAAAAAAGAATACAAAAGGTAGAGTAACTCCATGAAAAATCTGTTATGAAAAATATATTTTTTCTTTAAACTCATAGTGTCTTTATAAAGAGCAAGAGAGAGAGTGAAAGACCTATGTGTTCTTTTATTAGGGAATTTTCTTTTTTATTACTATTTCACCCCTTTTTTTTGACAAAAGATCACTTGCAGGCGGTCTTTATTACAACAAGATACATTTCAAAATAAATCAATATAACAATAAAATCAAGATCTTAACAATTTGATGCCATTGAAACAATCTATACTATGCTTGAGAATATAAAGATAAAATGGCAAGAAACAAAAGTGAAAGATGCCGGATATTAACTCAAACGGGCTTATTACACTCTACACCGAGTCACTACCATCTGATGGTACGCGATCAACAGTCTAGCTTCAATCTCGTACTGGGAAAGCAAATTTTGGCCAAACTGAGTATGCACCCTTAAATCTCTACAATCTCTAACCCTAATATTGTTGGCTTAGCCTTAATTTCCCAACCCTTAGTATTTTAAGGATGAGAGAGAGACAATAGAAACTCTAGGGTTGGGGCATGCCCCTCTATAGGCTTAGGAGAGAGAGGGTTAGAGAGATAAAGTTGTAGAGAGAGAAAGTCAGAGGAGAGAGAGTTGTAGGAGAGAGAGAGGCGTAGAGAATAGGGAGGGTACATCCCTATTTATATTACAAACTTAGGTCTGGGGTTTCTCATAGTTTGCCTCTTTTGTTGAGATTGAATATGAACCATTGATCATGGTGACTTGTGGGGTGAGAGATCTGAGCCATCAATTCCAGCATTATGAAATGTGGATAGACCATTATCCTCCTTTCCTTAACCATTTTCCCATCAATAGAAATTAAATAAATGAAATCTAATTAAAATATTATGCATTTCATAAAATAGCAATCCTCCTCATATTTTCCATGAGAATTTTTCAAATCATATCAAGTCAATATTCTCTTTGTTATTTAGTTAATATATGGTCAACATGTTTCCATGTCATTTTTGACCACATGCTACAATTTACTTCTTGCCAAAACACAAAAGAAAGGAATCCAAAGAGGGTAGGGCGTGCCACCCATGGGAGGCACATGTGGGCCCCATCTTCTAGATACATGGTGGGCACATGTGCACAATGGGTCCCCATGTTATTTTCATGCATTTTAAAATCAATAAAATAATTTTTAAAATATTATTTGAAATTTATACTTTTGTAAAACCAATACCTTTATTTTTATAAGTCCAAAAATTATAATTAAAATATCAAAAGACTCATAAAAATTTAAATAATACTTCTAAATAATTTCTATCGCAAACATAATTAAATTAATATGATGAAAAATTAATCCATATAGTTTAGGAATTGAATTAACAATAATGGGGCACTCCACCTTTAATTGTGGACAACGGACCACACTTGCTTTATCAGACCGACTCAATATTTCCTATGACCCACAGTCCAAGCAGATGCTCATTAGTGGGTCACCAAAGTCTGGTTAATGAGCCAAGGGGTCGCAATCCCAGTCTGTGGATTATAAGTCTTCCCCAAGAGACAAACCAAGGTCGCCAAGACGCATAGGGGCATATCTCGCACATGTATATGCGTCACCCTAAAAGGTGGATTTCTGGCTTTCCCGAACGATCTATCGATATGCATGTCGTGTGATGGTATATGGATGAGGTTTTGGCCCCTGTTTCTGTAGGCCACCATCACACAGAAGAGTCACATAGTCCCTCGGCTCACTCATCCGGGCATGTTCTCCGACCTCATAAAGGGCTAACGCATAAACCCGCATCGATTTGTTCTTCATGCCCATATAACATGGGTTTTTTTCAATCGACTGACCTAGATCGTGAAGCACAGATCGGTATTAGCAAACCATCTTTTGCTTGGTATGGTCCACGAGGGACTACACTCCCACTGAGTTTATGTTCCACTATATCAAATATTTTTATTACACACTCATAAGGCATTTAAGGCCACATAAACACAACATCTCTCACTTGGCCTTTGAAGGCCTTACTTTCTCTCTTCCTCACTTTCTCTCATCTCCATCTCTCTCACATGTCTTACAAAAATATTAGGGGCAAACCCCTTAGTCAGAGGATCTGTGGATATGTAGTTAATCTCGATCTCACCTCATTCCTTAGGTGATAAAAATAAGGTTTGATATGGTTGAAATTATTGTGAAATTGTGGATCCTTTGATATGCAAATTGCCGATGTATTAATCCATACAGCCTCCTTGGCTGCTACACAGCATGCCATATATTCAGCTTCCATACTGGATAATGCTATTATATTCTATTTCTTCGACTTCTAAGAAAGAAACTGCACCCTCTCCAAGCATAAACATATATCCAAATGTAGACTTCGCATCATTTGGATCCGCGAGATAACTTACATCTTAATATTGCTATTTTCAGTTTCCCCCTTATATGTGAACGCATAGTTCATGGTCCCTTTTAAATATCTGAGGATTCTCTTCATTGCTTTCTAATGCTCATCTCCAGGATTGCTTTGGAAATGACTAACCAAGCTCATGACGAAAGACAAGTCAGGTCTTGTTCCCGTCATGGCGTACATAAGGGACCCAACTGCACTCCTATAGGGTACTCTCTCCATGGCTTTTTTATCAACATCTTCGGTAGGACACATTTATTATTGAGCTTCATCTTTTTGTCAATTGGAGTTGATATGGGCTTATATTCAATCATATCAAACTTTTTCAGTATCCTTTTGCAGTAGGTTACCTGGGAAAGTTGGATGGTTTTCTCTCTTATGTTTCTTATTATTTTGATGCCAAACACATATGAAGCTTCTTCAAGATCCTTCATAGCAAAGTGTTGTGCAATGAAATTTTTCGTCTCTCCTACTAGGGCAATCGAGCTACTAACAATTAGCATATCATCTACATATAATGAAATGAAGACCATACCTCTCTCACTAACCTTTTGATATACACAATAATCCTCATTATTTGTAGAAAACCCTGTAAGGGCAATTGTCTTTTGAAATTTTATGTACCACTAGCACGATGCTTGTTTAAAGCCATAGATGGATTTGTTAAATTTATATACTAGGTTCTCCTTTTCTTTTTCCTCAAATCACTCGGGTTGGGTCATGTAAATTTTTTCCTCTAAATCACCATTCAGAAAGGCTGTTTTGACATCCATCTAATGAACTTCAAAGTCAAAATGGGCTGCTATAGCTATAAGGATTCAGATTAATGGGAATTTGGCAACAGGAGAAAATGTTTATTCATAATCTATCCCTTCTTTTTGGGTGAAGCCTTTTGCAACCGATATAGCTTTGTATTTTTCTATTTTCCCTTCTGTGTTCAACTTTTTCTTGAAAATACACTTACAACCAATGGCCTTACGTTTTTGAGGTGGAGGTACTAATTCCCACGTATGGTTTTGGTTAATGGAAGCATATTCATCTTTCATGGCTTCTACCCAATATTCCCTTTCAGGACAGGACAAGGCTTCATGGTAAGTTTTGGGTTCAGAATCTAGATCTTCCCCAATTCTATCAAAATGTTCCCCCAGATAGACAAAGTATTCTAGGTATAGAGGAGGTCTACTGATTTAGTTACTTCATCTGAGTTTAGGTTCAGGTTCATTTTGTTTTGAGGGTTCGGTTTCAAGTTTAGGTATTTTGGAAGATTCAGGTTCGGGTTCTCGAAGCACAACCTTGTTTCTTTGCATCCTCAAAGAAGTCGGCTTGTTTTTGGCTCAATCTTGCTTTAATGAATTCTTCCTCGAAGAAGTGAGCATCGCGGCTCTCAATGACCACCCAGTTTCAAGGTTGTAAAATCGTTGCCCCTTACCATGGTCTGAGTAGCCAATGACAATGATTTTAATAGCTTTGGGTTGAAGTTTTGTTAAATTTTGGTGCAGGATGAGAACATGGGCGGAGCAACCCCAAACCTTTAAGTGATCAAGGGAGGGAGCATGTCACACCCCAATAATTTACAACATAGATATTCCTGAGGTGTGACAGTCAAAACATATATACATCTCTTGATAGGACAAATTTACAGTGGCAAGATCTTACAAAGTAACAAAAGAAAGCTAGCACAACAATAATATCTTCCAAGGTTGATCTTGACGAGCACTCAAAATGAAACCGCAGTTATCCTGAAAAAATGTTTACCATAGTTTGATGAGATTGGCTACTTAGTAAGTGATCATCATAATCCTAAAAATAATCATGGTTAAAAGATATCAATATTTTCAAAAAGGAGATCTATTAACAGAAACGCATCAACAATTTCACTTTCAATAAATGCATAATTAAGTATAATCCGAATAATTGAAATGCATATAACATTTTAATGGCAATGCATAATTCAAAGGATTTCACAAAATACCCTACTGGCGTCCTAAGTAGGTCACCTATATACCCCATCAGCGTCCTGATGGATCCACTTAATCCCTATCGGCGTCCCAGATAGGCCCACTTAATTCCTGCAGGTCCACTTATACCTCACCGGCGTACCAGATGAGTCCATTAATCCCTACCGACATCCCAGATAGGTCCATTTATACCTCACCGACAAACCAGATGAGTCCACTTGCACACTTAAAGTATTTTTAAATCTCTTTAAACATTTGAAAGCAGCAATATCATGTACTCAACATATCACTAAAATTATTAATATGAATTTCACTGAAACCATTAATAACAATCACTTTCAATAACATTTCTAAAATAACCAGTCAAATATTTTGGGCTCAAATGAAGAAAGGTAGCAGTTCGTAAAGACATTATAGCATAATTGCCAATCTAATATGGATAGAAAAACTCTTATAGAAATTCGCGAATACATAATCATCATAATTTATGAGATGTCAATTCGCAAATAAATATTTCACAGGCAATGCTATAATCAATTACAAAAATATTAGTTTTCAGATAATAAGGCAGTCATTTGCACATGAAATTTACAATGTCTAAATATTCAAAAACAGTAGAAAGAAATCTCATAATTTTACTAAAAACATAAATATCACATTTATTTCTAATAATTTTACAGTATCTAAAATTTTCTAACAATAGACAACAAAAATAAATAAATTTATTTTTAAGAATTTACAACATTTAAGATTTCTATCATAGATAAAATATCACAATTTTATTAAAAAAATTATTTTTCAAATTGATGACGTCGCTTGCGCATAAAATTTATCGCGCCTAAATTCATGATAATAAGCAGAAGTAATTATTTTATTTCATTTTTAAAAAGAACGGATTATTTTTCAAGATAATGAAGTCACTTACCTAAAATATTTGAGAGGGAGCTTCCGATAAAAATTCGGCTAGAGAGAGAAAGACCTCACTGCGTTTCGATTAGAGAGAGAGAGATCTCAAAACTTTCTAGGGTGGGAATCATCACCTCTCTGAATTTAAATTCTTATAACATATTATTATATTATTTTATTAGGCTCCACCTCATACCTGAGATGTGACCTTAATATTATGCAAGAGACGATTAAAGCTCACGTCAACTAAGGACGTGGTAAGAGAATGGAAAAAGCTTAAACCAAAAGCTTTGAAAGTGGTGATGGTCCCTAAGGACCATCATGCTCATACGAACTATCACTTATTTAAAAGTTTCTTTTCTTTTTTTATTTTTTTTATTTTTTTATTTTAGGATTATTACATTCTCCCCCCCTTAAAGAAATTTAGTCTTCTAAATTTGTGTACTTGATTACTGAAAAAGATATAGATATTTTTCTCTGATATCGTCTTCTCGTTCCAAGTCGACTCTTCTCTTGAATGTACTGTCATAATATACGGGCCAAAGGAATCTCCTTGTTGTGCAACACTTGCACCCTTCTATCCAGTTTCAAAATTGGTTGCTCAATGAAGGATAGGTCCTTCCTGATCGGTAAATGTTCATATTTCAAGATATGGGATGGGTCAGGTTGATATTTTCGTAATGATGATAGACATTATGGATGTTTGCCAATTCGGGTTGTAAGGCAAATCTATAAGCGACACCTCCGATTCTTTCCATGGTCCGATGTAACATGGGCTCAACTTTCCTTTCTTGCCGAATCTCACAATGCCTTTTATTGGTGAGATTTTCAAGAAAACTCGATCACCTTCCTCAAATTCAAGATTTCTCCGTCAGTTATCGGCATAACTCTTTTGTCGACTCTGAGCTGTCTTGAGCCTTTCTCGAATTAATGGTATCTTATCTGTGGTTACCTGGATAATTTTTTGCCCCAAAAGCTTTCTTTCACCAACCTCATCCCAACAGATGGGTGACTTGCACTTCCTTCCATACAGGGCTTCATATGGTGCCATCTGAATACTGGCTTGGAAGCTATTATTATAGGCAAACTCAATCAGGGGTAAGTGGTCATCTGAGCTTCCTGTAAAGTCAATGACACAGGCCCTCAACATATCTTCCAATGTTTGGATGGTCCTCTCTGATTGTCCATCAGTTTGGGGGTGAAAGGCAGTACTAAAGGTGAGTCTCGTCCCCATGGCTGACTGTAGCCTAGCCCAGAATTTAAAAGTAAACCGAGTATCCCTGTCCGATACAGTACTGACTGGAACTCCATACAACCGTACTATTTCCTTAATGTATAATTGGGCCAGTCAATCCTTGCTGTACGTCGTGCGAATCGGCAGAAAATGGGTAGCTTTGGTCAGCCGGTCTATAATGACCCAAATGCTATCTTGTCCTGAATTTGTTCTAGGCAAGCTAGAGACAAAATCCATAGAGATGTGCTCCCACTTCCACTCTGGCACAAGTAAAGGTTGTAACAACCCAGCGGGCCTTTGATTCTCAGCTTTTACTTGCTGGCATGTTAGGTACTTAGACATAAATAGTGCTACCTCTTTTCTTATATTATTCCACCAAAAGGTTTTCTTCAGGTCTTGATACATTTTAATACTTCTGGGATGTATCGTATAACAAGAGTGATGTGCATCTTCCACGATAGTTTTCTTCACACTCTCATCATTCGGGACACAAATCCGACCTTTGAATCTTAGCAAATCCTCACTACATATAGAGAATTCGTCTCTCTTTCCCAGCTTCACCTCTTCTACAATTGTTATAAGCTGAGGGTCTTTCTTTTGTGCCGATCAAATCTGTTGGATTAATTGGGGTTCTGTCTTAATGTTGGCAATCATACTTACCATACCATTAATGGACGGAACCGGATGCCAATCCACTATTTTCTCTAACAATCTTATCATGGATCATTAGATGAGTTAAGACTCTCGTAGATTTTCTACTTAGAGCGTCGGCCACAACGTTAGCTTTTCCTGAATGATAATGGATTGTACAATCGTAATCTTTTAAGAAATCCATCCATCTTATCTGCTGCATATTTAAATCCTTCTAAGAGAAGAAGTATTTCAAGCTCTTATGATTTGTGTATATTTCGAATTGCTCACCATATAGATAATGCCTCCATATTTTCAAAGCAAATACTATTGCAATCAGCTCCAAGTCATGAATTGGATATTTTTTCTCATATTCTTTCAACTGTCTGGATGCATATGCCACTACCTTCCCATATTGCATTAATACACAACCCAAGCCTTTATGTGAAGCATCATTATAAATCACAAATCCCCCACTCCCCTCAGGAATAGTTAAAATAGGCGCTGAAGTTAATCGAACTTTTAATTCTTGAAAACTCTCCTCATATTCACTTGTCCACTCAAATTTGACATTTTTCTGTGTCTTCAATCGAGTCAATGGGGTTGCGATTCGAGAAAATCCTTCTACAAATTTTCTGTAATATCCTGTCAATCCCAAAAAGCTTCGAACTTCAGCCACATTACTTGGTTGTTTCCAATTAACAACGGCTTCAACCTTTGAAGGATCAACTGATAGATCTTCCTTTGATATGACATGTCTTTAAAAATGTCACTTGTTCAAGCTAAAATTCACATTTACTAAGTTTGGCATACAATTTCTTTTCTCTTAATATTTGCAATACGATTCTTACATGCTGCTCATGTTCCTTCTGATTCTTGGAATAAATTAAAATATCATCGATGAATACCATAATAAATTTATCCAATAAAGGCTTAAAGACCCGATTCATCAAATCTATAAATGCAGTCGGTGCATTAGTTAATCCAAAAGGCATAACTAAAAGTTCATAATGGCCATACCTTGTTCTGAAAGCTGTCTTGGGAACATCTTCATTTTTAATCTTAAGCTGATGATATCCAGATCTAAGATCAATTTTTTAAAACACTTGTGATCCTTGTAATTGATCAAATAAATTATCAATTCTAGGTAATGGATACTTATTTTTCACTGTGACTTGGTTCAACTGTCTATAATCGATACACAATCTCATGGTTCCATCTTTCTTTTTAACAAATAATACCGACGGATCCCAAGGTGACACACTGGGCTTGATAAAACCTTCATCTAATAATTATTCCAATTGTTGTTTCAGTTCCTTAAGTTTTGCAGGTACCATTCTGTAAGGTGCCTTAGAAATTGGTGTTACCCCTGGCAATAATTCAATGGAGAATTCAATTTCCCTGTCAGGCGGTAATCCTGGCAATTCTTCAGAAAAAACGTCGAGAAATTCTCGGATAACTGGAGTGGTATCCAAATTTATCTCTTCCTTTCTATCTTCTTTGATATAGGCAAGAAAGCCTCGACACTCTTTTCGAAAGAGACGATTAGCTCGAATACAGGAGATTAAATATGATGGGGAGTTTTCTTTGATACCATTGAAGTAAAATACTGGTTGATTCGGAATACTAAAAATAATCATTTTCTTGTAACAATCAATACTTGCATGGTATGTAGAAAGCCAATCCATGCCTAAGATTACATCAAAATCTTGAATTTCTAGGAGTATTAAATCAACCAACAGTTCTTTTCTTCTCTCTTTTTTACACAGGATTTGTACACTATATTGGTGTCACTTGAATTTCCCATCGATGTGGCTACCTCTAGAATGTATTCTAATTGTTCTGGTTCTACTTTTAAGTGGCATGCAAAGTGTGATGACGCAAATGAATGAGTAGATCCAAGATCAATCAAAACATGAGCTACTTTTTGGGAGATAATAAGAGTACCTTGGATCACTGATTTTGAGGCCTGAGTGTCTTACTGGGTGATCGCAAATACTCTTCCCTTCATCTGAGGCTTTTGAGCTATCTCTCCCTGCTTTGGAAGCTGTTGCATTTATAAGCTAAGACATTGTCTAATCTGGTGTCTTAATTTTCTACATTTAAAATAGGCTCTAGTATTCCAATAACAAGGGCTCGATCCATGGTTTTTCCCACATTTTTTAGATGGTTCTACTGGGCTTTGAAGTTGCAAGAGCCTTGGTTTCTTGTTTTCTCTTTCAAACTGATGTTGATTAGATGGTGTGGGTCTAACATGATTTTTCTGATTTTTCGTCTTTTGGTAATCTTCAAAATCTTTTTCGACAATTTGGGCTCGATCCACTATTTCAGCATAAGTTCTCAATTTTAAGACTGATATTCTGCTTCTAATAGCTGGTCTGAGACCCTTTTCAAATTTCTTCACCTTTCTTGCCTCATTGTTAATCATATGTGGTGCAAACCTGGCCAATTCAGTGAACTTGGCCTCGTACTGTGCTACTGTCCAGTTTCCTTGGATTAATTCCAAAAATTCCATTTCTTTTTGGTCTCGAATAAAATCTGAGAAATACTTTTCATTAAACGCCTCTAGAAATACTTCCCAAGTTAAGGGTTTATTTTCTTTGACCAATACTCCTTTTGCCATTCGCCACCAATGTTGTGCTTCTCCTTCTAACATAAAAACTGCCAAGGCCACCTTCCTATCATCAGGACATTCCATTACCTCAAATATTTTCTCCAATTGCATAATCCATCCCTCGGCTTCTAATGAGTTTACAACACCCTTAAAAGAATTAATTTATTAAATTGTTCGATATCACTCCCACCATTTTCCGTAACTGACTGCCTGCGTGGATTGTTGTTTTCCATCTGATGTTGCATTAGAGCGACCATATTTTCCAAAGCTTTGTGAATTCCTTCTATATTAGCTTCAACTATTTTGGATTTTGATTTCATCCCGATCTGTACAAGCAATAAATGTGATTTTAAGTACATTCTTTTTAAATTTCTTAAGAATCTTAAACCTATTGCTCTGATACCATAATTGTCACACCCCAAGAATTTACAATACAGATATTCTTGAGGTGTGACAGTCAAAACATATATACATCTCTTGATATGACAAATTTACAGTGGCGAGATCTTACAAAGTAATAAAAGAAAGCTAGCACAACAATAATATCTTCCAGATCTTGACGAGCACTCAAAATGAAACCACAGTTATCCTGAAAAAATGTTTACCATAGTTTGATGAGTTTGGTTACTCCGTAAGTGATCGTCCTAAAAATAATCATGGTTAAAAGATATCAATATTTTCAAAAAGGAGATCTATTAACAGAAACGCATCAACAGTTTCACTTTCAATAAATGCATAATTAAGTATAATCCGAATAATTGAAATGCATATAACATTTTAACGGCGGTGCATAATTCAAAAGATTTCACAAAATACCCTACTGGCATCCCAAGTAGGTTACTTATATGCCCCTCAGCGTTCTGATGGGTCCACTTAATACCTATTGACGTCCCAGATAGGTCCACTTAATCCCTGCAGGTCCACTTATACCTCACCGGCGTATCGGATGAGTCCACTTAATCCCTACCGGCATCCCAGATAGGTCCATTTATACCTCACCGGTGAACCAGATGAATGCACCTGCATACTTAAAGTAGTTTTAAATATCTTTAAACATTCGAAAGCAGCAATATCATGTACTCAACATATCACTGAAATTATTAATATGAATTTCACTGAAACCATTAATAACAATCACTTTCAATACCATTTCTAAAATAACCAGTCAAATATTTTGGGCTCAAATGAAGAAAGGTAGCAGTTTGTAAAGACATTCTAGCATGATTGCCAATCTAATATGGATAGAAAAACTCTTATAGAAATTCACGAATACATAATCATCACAATTTATGGGATGTCAATTCGCAAATAAGTATTTCACAGACAGTGCTATAATCAATTACAAAAATATCAGTTTTCAGATAATAAGGCAGTTATTTGCACATGAAATTTACATTGTCTAAATATTCAAAAACAGTAGAAAGAAATCTCACAATTTTACTAAAAGCAGAAATATCACATTTATTTCTAATAATTTTACAGTATCTAAAATTTTCTAACAATAGACAACAAAAATAAATAAATTTATTTTTAAGAATTTACAGCATTTAAGATTTCTATCATAGATAAAATATCACAATTTTATTAAAAAGATTATTTTTCAAATTGATGAGGTCGCTTGCGCATAAAATTTATCACGCCTAAAATTCATGATAATAAGCAGAAGTAATTATTTTATTTCATTTTTAAAAAGAACGGATTATTTTCAAGCTAATGAAGTCACTTACCTAAAATATTTGAGATGGAGCTTCCGATAAAAATTCGGCTAGAGAGAGAAAGAGCTCACTGCATTTTGACTAGAGAGAGATCTCAAAACTTTCTAAGGTGGGAATCCTCACCTCTCCGAATTTAAATTCTTATAACATATTATTATATTATTTTATTAGGCTCCACCTCATACCTGAGGTGTTACCTTAATATTATGCGAGAGACGATTAAGGCCGACGTCAACTAAGGACATGGTAAGAGAAAGGAAAAAACCTAAACCAAAAGCTTGTGAAAGTAGTGATGGTCCCTAAGGACCATCATGCTCATACGAACCATCACTTGATTAAAAGTTTTTTTTTTTTTTAGGATTATTATATAGCGCGACCTATGAAAATTTTGTGAGGAGTAAGTGGGGTTGTTTTTGTTAGAGTCCAATTAAAAATATAACATGCCGTCAACACGGCTTCTCACCAAAAGTCTAGGGAAAGACTTACATGCCCCATCATACTTCTTACTTTTTCCACCAAGGTCTTATTCCGTCTCTCGGCTACACCATTTTGTTCGAGAGTATATTGCATGGTGTACTAATGGATGATTCTGTTTTTAACACAGAATTCTTTGAAAAGTTCATAAGAATATTCCCCCCTCTATCAATTCTAAAGATTTTGATTTTCAAGTTGGTTTGATTCTCTACCTCGGCTTTATATTTTTTGATTTTTTTCTAGGGCTTCAGATTTTGCGTGAATAAGATACACATAGCCATATCACGAGTGATCAGTTATAAAAGTGATGAAATATCTTTTACCACTTTTACCTGATCTAAGGCAGGGATGTTACTCATGTGTTTGCTTCCTCTTTCGAGAACGGACCTCAAGTGGGTATTTGGAGTTCGGAACCAATCTCTCTCTCCCTCTTTTGCGTATTACCATCACAATTCTCTCTATATCACTCACACTAACAAATGCTAAAACACTCGAACTGCGCTGATAAGATATGTGTATCAAAAAGAATGTGTCTCTTGATTATCAAGAAGGTTTATATAAACTTCAGGAAGGAAGTGATAAGCTTTAATCTCCAATTGATAACCATAAGGTTGTGGTCCTTTTAATCTGCATCATTGATTGCTTTGCAATGTCTATCTTCATCTCGACTTCTGCGCTGATTGCTCATATTAATTAGTATTTGAATCCACAAACTGGTCTTCCCACCTATCTTCATCTCCACACGAATTTGCACTTGCGACCTGGTTTTATATGAATTTGAATCCGCTAGCTGGTCTCATTTCCTCTCTAAGTCATAACTATATTTACGGGTTATGGGCAACCAAACACCCAACAAATCCATCTTATCCATGTTTCACCGGTGTCGCTCTTCACCCATTCCATCCATGCTTCTCGCACATGTGCCCACATGGGATAGGCCTTCCTACCCATAACCCTATGTTTGGTGCTAGCCAATTGTTTGTGCTCTCTATGTAGAGTGAAGTAAATAACAACTTGGGCACAGTAAGCACAAGGCTTAAGCCTTATGAAATAAGTAGAGTTGCACTCTAATCTTGCTAGAAATTGCAGTTTTAAGTGCTGGAAATTCTTATGATTGCTCGAAAATCTATTTTTACCTTTGATTATGAAATTTGAATCTCCACAAAAAGTGCATACTTAACATAACTACAAACATTGGAAATAGATGACTCAGATAACACATATACCAGATGCACTATCTTTGGGGTCGGAATCCATTTTCTTTTCTAATTCTATAATTATTGAGGTCGAGATAGTTTTCCACCATGGATACACCTTTTTTACATCGGTTTCTAGAGGTGCGGCTATACCTTTTTATTCTACAAGGCCTAAGCCTTACGTCAAGTTTTTCCAACTTGGAATAAACAAGTATCGTGATTAATGGTGCCAGGGTATCACAAAGCCTACAGGCACGTCCAATTCCTAGGTGGGGGTCACGCGGCCGTACAAGTACTATGGGAAGGAGGGAGAGAGCCAAGGCATATATGGGTTGATCGTTGGCGTGGCACAATTAACTGTAGGACTCCATCTTACCATGGACCTCCAAAACTTCAAGTACAAGGGATAGAGAGAGAGGGAGCTACTTTTCGCAGCTTACACCTCACTTAAATGGTTCATCGATCTCGGAAGATCTATGAATCGTCAAGGAAAGAGACAGTTTTAAAGATGACCTCTAGTCTTGGTCAACATAGTGCCAAGGCATCACAATAGATAGCATAACATAACATCTAGAGTTCCATTCCTACGGCATCTCAAGCTAACTTCCAAATATAAAGAGAGAGACCATAGATAACTCGAATCAACTAGAAGAGAGAGAGAGAGAGAGAGAGAGAGAGGTACCAGATTGGGTGGTACAGCTCCCCAAGTGGTCACCTCAGAAAACTAGATCCAGATAGTTGCAGTACAAACCAAGAAGAATTCTCTAGGCCAAAAGATTATATGGTTCCACAGGTGAGAAAAGTTTTTTTTTTTTTTTGATGTTAGGGTGGGTGGTGGACCCCACCAATTGATCTCCAGCCAAAGGAATACTTTCATGACCCCCATATATTGGGGATGCAACTGCTTTTAGGGCCCTCATATATCAGGAATGTAACTGCCACTACAATGTGATCAACATATAAAATAAAATAAAAAATTGAACAATGCATATACTCTTGTTACCTGCCGAAAGTTTCGTCCTTAGATTGAACATAAAATATCCAAATTTTTGAAATTCAGATACAAGGTGTTTAAAAACTCAATCAAAATTTTTATTTTTCAAAAATATTATCCTAAGTAGCATTTGCCCAAGGGAGTAAGTCTAAACTGTGCTCCAGCAGCAGCAGTACAATATACACACTCATTGCAACGTAGACAATAACATCTATTTTACAAAAAGGGGAAAGGAACCTCAATCCATGGATGCTTCAGGACGTCGTTGTATAAGTGAAATGGCCTCACAAGACGTCGTCTTGTGAAATCAATAAAATCTACATACTCTTACACCATTTGAGCAGCCCTTGCAGCTCAAATGCAAACCAATAAATCATATATTTCTAGAGAGAGAACAGAACATTCACCTCTGGATTACACTGAAACTCTCAATGGGGTCCGATTCCTCAAGCATACAAGCCGCTTGGAAACACTCGGAAGCATCAGATAGCCTCCCATCATCTCTATGGACCATTCCCAAATAATACCAAGCCATTCGGTTTGTGGGTTCAAGCCTTAAGGCGTCAGAGAGAAAGCTCCTCGCAACGGGCAAGGACATTGATCCGCTTCTCCACAGCAAGGCCCCAATAGAAACCTTGCACGGCACATGATTCAAGTCTATAGAGAGAGAATTGCTATAGGCCGCTAACGCTTCTCGAATTTGCCCACGAGCCTCGTATATCATTCCTAGCAAAAGCACACTAAATGTCAACAAGCCTCTCAAGTCTCTCTCTCTGTTTGTCTCTTTTTTAACGAGCCTCTCACTCTAATTTCTTCTTTGGCATCATGGCATGCACTAAAATCTTCTCTCTCTGCTTTCTATATGAGCATTTTTTCTATGGGGGTATGTTCTATAGAATAAGAAAACTTGGGGGTCTTTACCTTCTGTGTGAAAAGTGGACGCAGAGTAGAACTTTAGGGCTCGTGCCTTGTCCAAACATGTCTCAGCATCACTCCAATGTGAGAGGCTCGAGTAGAGGTTTGCAAGGTCTTGCCAGACTTCGTATTCGTTAACATTCTCCTCTTCGGCCTGAACATGAGAGGGAGAAAATACATGGTTAGGATAAAAAATAAAAGAAAGAGAACAAAAAGAATTGAAACTATAGGAACTTAAAAGGCAAGCAACTTCTTGCAAAAACTATATACATGGACTTGGGAATTTCTTATTGAAACAAAACAAATGCAAAAAGAAAGAAAAAGGAATTCATATTGGTTGTCACTGAATCTAAATTGCTTTTACCAGACAAATAGCCAATTAGAACACCGAAATCCAAGATAACCAAACATGCTAAAGATAAATATAGGTATCATGCCAACATAAACACAAGATAAGCTAACCCTACCATTAGCAAGCCTGGATAATGGACAGCTCATCAAGAAGAAATCATCATTCTTCATCACAATAGAATAAGATAAAAGTTCTCCACATTCTCTAATTATTAATGGGCACTCATAGAGTTTATAACTTTTCACAGACGTACCAGAATTACCATAATCTTTCTTGAAATTTCAAAAAGTTTCAATATTGGGGTGGACATCCACCTGGAATGTTCCAAACAGAAGATAGGTTTGCCAAATACAGGATCTCACTATACCAAGTCATTCCTGGTTTTCTGTTTGACGGAAGGCATTTCTTGTATGTAAGTATGGAGCAAAGAAATTATATGATCCCACTAAAGCATATGATATATTTATTCCCCCGTTTAAAACCCTATCCAGAAGAATTTTTAGGACCCTAATTTTTGTGGATATAACCCCAACAACAACTTCACAAAAAAGAGGGGAGGGAACTCATAATTACTCTTTATCGCCCTAATATTGAACAAAGACCATCCAATTTACAAACAGATTAAAGTGTTTGGGAACTCAAACTTTTTTTTCTTTGAAAATACTCATCTGGTGATTTTCAAGTGGATCTCAAAATTTTAGATCGATAAAAACTCTCCTAGTTAGGTCCTTATCCCAAGGTAGTAAGTGTACAATGTGGTCCAATAGCAGTGTGGGGTCCCATGTACCCCATATAGAAACTCTCTCCAAGATTTGTCTCCCCAAGAACAAAAAGGCCAGATATCAATCTCAATCCCGTAAACCAACCTTCAAGAATTATATAGTCCCATATAAGAGAGGACGAAGCCATGTTGCACACGCATCTCTCTCTCTCTCCCTCTCTCTCTCTCTCTCTCACACACACACACACACACACACATTTGTCTTGTATTTCAGTTTCATCACCAATCAAGAAACAAGTATACCCACTATCAATCCCTAAAAAACAGTCCACAGAATCCATTGAACTCAAAAGGCCATCAATTCAGAGGAAACCAGATCAAGATTAGAAGCAAAACTAACCTGATTAAATGTTCTCATAGGTCCAAAGGACTTTCTTTGAGCCTGAACCAGAGCAAGGAGGAGCCGATAAGTCTCAACCGCATCCATGGTCAAAGACTGCGCAATCTTAAGCTTCGCCTTCATTCTAAGCAAAGCCCCTTGTTCCCACTTCCCAGTTTCATCCAATGCTGCATCTATAACCACTTCAGCTTCAGGATACCTCCTCTGAGCACTCAAAACTAAGGCCAAAAATCTCCACCCCTTCAACACTGAACCCCCTGTAGCATCAATAAATTCCTTTGCACACCTCACTGCACCACTAGAATTTCGATGTTCTGCATATTCAAGCCCCAAATCAAGAATAAACTCTGGGTTGTTCCTCTCGAATTGAATTGCTTTATCCAAAGCCTTCAAAGCCTCAGCTTGCAAACGGGTTCTTTCATGATCAGAGGAAGCAACTCTTGCTTGCTTGCCCAAGCATTTGCCCAATAATCGAAGATACGCTCCCTTCATATGCCTTCGGTTTCTTCCCTTAGAGATTGCAATGGCTCTCTCTGCATACCCCACCCCCTCAGAAGCGAGCAAGCAGTCCTCACTGCAAGCCTTTGCAGCCATTAACAATGCCAAAAGGTTATTGGGGTTCTCATTCTTGTTAAGAGATTTCCTTAACAGATTTAATGCTACCTTGCTTTGTCCAGAACCCAAGTAACAAAGGGCCAAATCGTTCCATCTCTCACACCGAGGATATATCCCGGGTAGAACCTCCTCTATGTGCTTAGCTAAAATTGAGGTCTGCCCACATAGAGAGAGAGCAAATGTAAAGTGTTGCATTATAGATGGATCCCACTCAGTCTTTCCAAGAAAACTCTTTCTTAAGAGTATCATTAAGAGTAAGATAGCCTCCTCTAAGTTATTCTTAGGAACAAATGAGCCATCCGTTTGGTAAGCTAAGCTTGGTGGGCCTGCCTCAACACCCCCATATAACAAGAATACGGCGAAAGCTTTTTGAATTCGAGCACAGCACTCGCTATCGAGGTTCCATTGGCTAAGTAGGGCACGCCTATAAGAGGATGCCGCCTCTTGGTGGGAGCCAGCTTGCTTCCATAGATCAGGTAGGAGCTCGACTGCCTTGCTAACTGTCTCCTGCAATTTGTTGTCTAGTAAGATCTCAGGTATTCCATGGGGGAATATCTTCTCAACAGCATCGAGAACACTTTTGCACTCTTGAGCAGCCTCTGCAACACATGAAAATATATGGAATTCAACACCAAAAATTTTCCTCTTTCTTTGATAATCCACTTAATTGAATTCCAATATCCAAACTTCTCTTATTCTTTGATCGTCACAATTTTTTCTTTTTGGATATTAAATTCTTTCCTTCATTGGTAAGTCACAACTCATCAATTCTCAATACCAAAACACTTTTTTGTTTTTATTTTGTATTGTAACATCTCATTTATTTGCCAATACCCGAACTTAGAAAACAACCAATATTTTACTTAATTTTATTTGCAGTAAAATCCAGAAAACAATGGAGCAGTATTGGAGTCTTATTCCAAGAAGCAGAAGTTGATGAAATACCACATAAGAGAAATTTGGCACTATAAGCAGTGTGATTGTTGGAAAAAACCTAGGAAACTATGGACGCCAAACTTTACAGCCTTTCTAAAATATTTTAACTTGCTGAGTGACTTCAAAATTGGGTTTCCATATAATTTCTCATGAGTTTTAACAAATCTCTAAACCTGAACTTAGAAAACAACTAATATTTTACTTAATTTTTTTCACTAAAATCCAGAAACCAATGGAACGGTATTGGAATTTTATTCCAAGAAGCATAAGTCCATGAAACACCGCATAAAGAGCATTTTGGCACTATAAACAGTGTGATTGTTCGGAAAACCTAGGAAACTATATGGACACCAAACTTTACAGCCTTTCTCAAATATTTTAACATGCTGGGTGAAGTCAAATGTTGGGTTTCCATATAATTTCTCATGGGTAAAAAAATCTCTAAAAAACATCTTACAAGAATAAACCACACACACAAACCCCCCATATAATTTCTCATGAGTAATATATGGGTTTTGTCAGGGTACTCCTACACATGGAGTATTCACTTAGTATACCTAACATTCATTGGACACTCATTACCCTTGTTTTGTAATACAATTTTTTTTGAAGGGCATTTTCATCATTAGTCGGGGTAGAATAGTTATTCCTATTAAAAATAGGTTAGAAAACAATTAGTGCTCTATGTGAATGATGTTATTCTCCATTATAGTTAATAAATGACTTTTTTTGTATCAAGAAATTCTACTTTACCCTGAAAAGAGAATGACATCATCCAGAAGAGGTGTGACATCATCCTCATGGAGCACTAATTGCCCTTTAACCACTAATACATAGCCACTAGTTTTTAATAAGAATATCTATTCTACCCCTGCTAATGACAAAAATGTCCTTTATAGAAAACAAATTTGTAATACAAAACAAGGGTAATGAGTGTCCAAAAATATAGAGTATATTAAGAAAATACGTCATGTGTAGGAGTACCCTAACAAAACCATATATATATATATCAACAAGCACATTCTCTAAAAAAGACCCAACTTGTCTCCTAAAAATAATATGTAGACAATATATTAGTGGAAAAATGAAAAATAAAACCGCAGGAAATTACCAAAAAAAAAAAACGACAAAGAAAAGAAGGAACTAAGCTAGGACCATCTAACAAATGTCTTTTATTGCTATAGAAGGAAGTGCTTTACAGTGTAGGCCAAAGTTAGTTCAATCTAACCTTGTTCCAACAATATATACCCAAACTATCTCAACATCAATTTCATCAACATTATCCGAGCCTTATCCCAACTAATTGCGGTCAGTAGTCAACTAATATCTCAACATTATTTTCATGGAAAAAAAAATACAAATGCCTTTAAACTTGGACTTGCCAGTACCGAGGGCAAGTTGACTTGCCATATCCTGAGTTGACTCAACGAGTCTTATCATTAAAAAGTCATATTTTTTTATGAAAATTCACTTTTCTATTTTTTGAGAAGCAGACTCACACAGACTCAAATCCCAATAGGATCCAACTCATTGAGTTTTTAAAATGAGTTTCATCATTTTCTTCATTTGGGTGAATTGAGGCTCCTTCTGGAGCTGGCACCTTGCTGGAGTACCCTAACAAAACCATATATATATATATATATATATATATATATATATATATATATATATATATATATCAACAAGCACATTGTCTAAAAAAGACCCAACTTGTCTCCTAAAAATAAAAATAATATGTAGACAATATATTAGTGGAAAAATGAAAAATAAAACCCCAGGAAATTACCAAAAAAAAAAAACCGACAAAGAAAAGAAGGAACTAAGCTACGACCATCTAACAAATGTCTTTTATTGCTATAGAAGGAAGTGCTTTACAGTGCAGGCCAAAGTTAGTTCAATCCAACCTTGTTCCAACAATATATACCCAGATTATCTCACATCAATTTCATCAACATTATCCGACCTTATCCCAACTATTTGCCGTTGGCAGTCAGCTTATATCTCAACATTATTTTCATGGAAAAAAAATACCAATGTTTTTAAACTTGGACTTGCCAGTACTGAGGGCAAGTTGACTTGCCATGTCCTGAGTTTACTCAACGAGTCTTATCATTAAAAAGTCGCATATTTTTTTATAAATATTCACTTTTCTATTTTTTGAAAAGCAGGCTCGCATAGACTCAAATCCCAATAGGATCCAACTCACGGAGTTTTTAAAAGCTCAGTGAGTTTCATCATTTTCTACATTTGGGTGAATTGAGGCTCCTTCTGGAGCTGGCACCTTGCTGGATCCACTTGGCTCAGGCGAGTCTGTGTCCAACCCCACCAAATTTTTGAAATTAGAAAATACTATAAATTAGTTGGGAAGGTACATGGGAACCATAGTCCATCGTCTCATTCTCTTCCAATTTGGGGGTCAGAGAGAGAGAGAGACAGGAAGGGAGGGAGGGAGAGGGAGGGAGGGAGGGAGAGAGAGAGAGAGAGAGAGAGAGAGAGAGAGAAAGAGAGCTACAAGAACAATAAAACACTCCAATGGTGGGTCCCACTCTCTTTCAATCACCATTCATCATTTCATTGGACAGTGATGGCATATTGGAATTTAATTTTACCAAAAGGTCATTAAATCATATTATATTATAGAATTAAAAAAGAAAAAGAAAAAAGAGACGAATTAGTTAGATGATGATGACAATAATTTACATACCACTTACTCTCCCAAGCATTTGGAGGCACATAGATTTCAAATAAATGGCTTCAAGCACCAAGCTAGCTGCATGTTGTGAAACCGAATGCACTGATTCACTACGAGAGCGACCTCGTCTGGAGTGGGATTTCTCAGGAATTGTAGGTTGTAACCGCTGTATAGCAGCTTGAAGGTCTATCCCATCGAATACCCGAAAAGCGGCTTCAATGTTTCCTTTCTGATACTCAAGCCTGCCCAGAAGAGCTCTAGCTTCCTGGAATGAACATTTCGAAGGCGTTGAATTTACATTGAATGTTCAAAGGGCAAAGTTTATATAAGGTAGCAACCGTACTTGTAGAAGTAAGGTTGCAATAATCTATATTGTCCATTTTAGTCAAATAGTTTAGATGTCACGCTATCTTGAAAAGCGTGAAGGATTTGATACTATCAAATTTACCCCAGACAACTAAAATGGAAAATGTGAAACACCACAAACTTCTACAAGTAAGGTTGCCACCTCATGTAAACTACACCCTGATTTAAAAGGCAATAAATTACTAAAATCCATACACGTATGGATGATATGTTGATACGATCATTATTGAAAAGAAACCATTGAAAGTAAATAACCATAGTCCACTGGTTATGACTCTCCAATGAAATGATGCATGATGGTAGAGTGGGACCCACCAAAGAAAGATATGATGCCAATGATGTGTCCCATTATCTCTCCATCACATCCATCATTCGTTGAGTGGTCATGAGCCATGACCAAAAATGGAATATAGAATCCTGTCCCAGAAAAGTTAACTATTGACAAGCACGCTCATCCACATGCATTTTCATATTGATTACAAAAAAAGATGTCAACTTGGAAAACAACAGTTTAGCTCACTAAGTAAGAACTATCATAGAAGTTGCAGGGAATGCTTCAAACTGCATCATCAGTACATAGTAATATTGACAAAGATGTATGGAACGAAAGAGAATGTGATATTTCTTTTAGTAAAAGGCTGTAACAATTAATCTTGCAAGCCAAACAGCAGCACAATAACTTCAACACTGTTTGAATAATAAGACAGACCATAGAATGAATAACATGCTAAGAACAAGGCAGGAAGTAGGTTGAGAACAGAGGAGGCATATCCTTCAGGTTCTACAAACATAAAAAGGAAACAAATGGATCCTTTATACTTGACATCCTATGAGAAAACAGAAGAATTTCAGAGAGTGCATTTATGAAAAGCCAAGCTGAAAATTCATGCACCTGTGCCCCCCACCCCTCCCCCCACAAAAATATCCCCCAGCGCCGGCAGAAAAGAACACTCAATAAGGTTTTAAAACTTTCACAGGGGCATGCGCACCTCATAAGGGTTTGTATACACGAGTCATTTTTGAAGTGATCCTATGAAATCTAGAATTGGTAGAACATTTATAAAGTCATGCACGCACCATAATTAGGATCCACCATCAAGGTTTCTTTTGTTAGGGACTTTGAGTCAACCCAAGAATGTTTATCATTATACTTTATTATGCTTCCATACCTAACTACTTTCAATTTTCTGCTACGAAAGCACACACTGAATTCCATGCGATGCATTATCTTATTAAGCTCCCCTAGCTATACCCTTCAGATATTTTGTGAGTTGATAATGACTATTGCTTTTGATATACTTTACATGTTAAACGGATGCTTTCATCACCAGGATCATGAATGACACCATCCATGCCAAGATAAGCCCCTTGATGGTTTTGCAGTTGCTAGGAGTGGCCTGATCCAGCCCTAAAAAGCAAGCCTGGTCCAGAACATGTGACCCGAGGGCAGGGCTGGGCCTCTGCCTGGGCCTGGAGAAGGGCCACAACCGGGCCGGCCCCGGCCCTTTTTTTCCTTATTCGTTTTCTCTTGTTATTTTTAAAATATCTGTGGCCCACTGCCCTGCCCTGACCTGCCTTGACAAGGCTAGGGCCAAAGTTGGCCCCGTCCAGGCCCGGACTATTGCTAGCCGTTGCTCCCTCGCCAAGAAGCATTTCGGGAATTGGTGAAAGGGTCTGCTATCCCCCAATTTTTCAAAATCTTCTTAGAAAACCTTATGGTACATTTGGTTCATATGGAAAAGTTTACATGGAAACATTTTCATATGAAGGAAATTCCCAATGTCAAGAGATATGGAGGTTTTTTTCACATCAATTGGTCCATTTTATGGTAAATTATTCTGCTGCTAGAATTTGTTGACATAGAACAAAAAGCAAATTCAGACCTTTGTGCCATGGAAGTTGGATAAAGGAATGGATTTCTTGCATCAAAATGCTTGAAAGTAGAAATAATTGATTGTGGTTCGTAACTTTTTATCTCAAACAGGTGTTTAAGGCCTTGTATTTAACCAAAAAGGTGCCTATTCTAATATTATGTTCTTGATTATAATTTTGACAGTTAAACACAACAATCAGGCAATTGTAACCACATACATATGCATAGTTCGAAAATGGGCTGCACGTAGGTGAATACCAATTGGTATAGTTGCTCCTAGGAGCCCACTTAGGCAGCCAAGTCACCGTGTAGGCAGTGCCTTGAAGCACATTGGTTGAGAGCGGAAAAAGGCCATTGGCCAAGGGCAAAAAAGTAATTTCCCCTGGAAAGGGGGGAAATGAGTTTTGGGGGGCAAATCTAGCCTCCAAACGCCTATGCGCCTAGTGCCACCCCAAAAGAATAAAAGTGTAACACCCCTTAAAAAAATAAAAAAAAATAGTTAAGGCCTACAAAAATGACTAAGGGCTCAAGGTCCTTCTCTCTTGCTCACGCCCATGTGCTCTCTCTCTCTCTCTCTCTCTCTCTCTCTCTCCACATATAGGAAGAAGAGGAAAAAGAAGATGTCCTCCAAGTGTTCGATGCGAGGATATCAGTGTTTTAAAATGCGGCCGCATCATGCGGGATGCGCTCGCATCCGCATCAGAAACAGGTGCATATGCGCTTTTGACAAATGCGGCCACATATGTGCCGCATCAGGCGCATCGTAATTGCATCCCGCATAGGCCGCATCGCACCGCATCCCTGCTACAGTGTCCGCCAAAAAAAATTTATGTTTTGCCCCTCTATGAGGGGCAAAATGGTCTTTTTGACCATCCAAATGTTTCCGAAACTGTTTGGGGGGTTAGTATTAGGGGCCCTAAACGAAGATTTTCAGCCACTTTTGTGGCTTTTTATGCATCAAATTGAGATAAAAAAAATTTAGGCGGAATTTTTTTTTTATCGAAATCTTCGATTTGGCAGTTGTTTGATACTTGGATGTTCATTGGATGCTTTTGATTGTTGATTTGGAGATGTTAGGGGTCGTAAAGAAATCGAGCAGTACTTCACAGAGTCGGTAAATTTTTTTTTTCTTCTTGTACAATTTTACTATTATACATATTTTTGGGGCAATGTCTTCTTCCCAATCTTCTAGTAATAAGGATCCAGCTTGGAAATATGCTAAGCTAAAAAATCCCAAAGATAGAAATTGTGTGATATGCTTACTCTGTGGAAATACTTATATGGGTGGATAACTGGATACAGAATCTCCGACTAATAGTTTTGAAGTTAATCATTAAACTAAAATACCTACTATCACATATATCACCTTCATATTTTTTTTATGTATTAACTTATTTTTAAGAATTTTTTTACATTTATTGACCTCATCTGAGCCGCATCGGCCCCCCACCGCATCAGGGTCGCATCCTGCATTTTAAAACACTGGAGGATATCTCTCACACACAGTCACACACATACACAAACGCACATATGGGCCCATATGCACTCGCTCTAGGTATAAGAAAAAGGAAAAGAAAAAGATGACCTCCAAGCATTCGATGTTAGGCCCCCCTCTCCCTCACGGGCTCATATTCTATTCTCTCTAAATATAAAAAGAAGAAAAATAGGAACATGACCTCTAAGTGTTGATGTGAGACCTCTCTCTCACACACACAAGCCCATATACTTTTTTACACACACACACACACAAAAATTCTCCCCCCCCTTCCCCCCCCTCAACAACATCCCAGGTCCCTCCCCAAGTTGTTTCTGGGCGCCCGCCTACGTAGCCGCCGCCTTCATTCGTTTGAACATAGCATATATGAGATGACGGGAATGGAGCACCAAGCAATATTTGGACTCCATTTATAATTGTCCCTATGGTAAACGGTTTTGGGTTGGGAAATTTTTGTACTAACCCCTTAAAATGATATCAATTTCAACCCTTTTCTTTACCAACATGAGGCATTAAAAACCCGTGAAATCTATCATCCCACCCCTCCTCATGTCACTCCCCTCCTTTTATATATATATATATATATAGGGAAAAGATCCTGTCAGTCCAATGGCATACTGCTACAGTAAATTCCAATGGCCCAAATTGAATCTGAACCGATCTAACGATCCTAGATGTCCGGTAGTGTTTGAATTTTAATTTTTTTCTACAAATCAAAATGATCTGAAATTTGGAGCGTGTGTATATAAAAAATAGGTAAATCCTCGAAAAATATAAAAAAAATATTTTACATGAAAAAATTTGACCAAAATACCCCTGTAGAGTTTCAGGGGTATTTTGATCAATTTTTTTTGCGGATTATTTTTTTTATATTTTTATTAGGTGTGCATTGATGAGAAGAACATACACCTAAAATTTCAAGTGATTTGGATTTATAGAAAAAAAATTAAATTTCAAACACGAAAAGATGTCGTGACCGTCAGATCGACCCAGATTCAATAATTTTTTTTTTTTTCCTTGTTGACTGGCCTAAATAAATCACACAATCATGTTCAAGTATTTTCTCCCTCTTCCCTCTTCTATTTTTGATAAACCCAATAACCTAACCCTGTATTTTCCTCACTGCTCTCCCAATATTTTCAAAGCTTTTAACCACCAGCCATAATTGCATAGAGACTGAACCAATTGGGTGTACAAAAATTTCTTATCAATCCAACCGACCATTGCATGTGATTGCACAGGTCGGTACGGGTTAAAAAATAAATAAAATAAAAATTGAAAGCTCAGCATTTGTAGTTGGTCCTTTCCGTTTAGGGCAATAGGTGTAGCATATGTCAGTGGATCAGTTTCAGTATGTTAGTGGATCAGTTTCAGTTTATTGCTAAGTACATCAAGGACATGGTGGCAAGGAGCAGTTGTAGCAACAAAGATAAGGAAATGGTAGTTTTGACAAGGTTTGGGTTTCAGCACTTATGGCATACAATATCTCTATATATCAGAAAGATGCTGATATAATACACATGCTTAAAAATATACATTAATGCTCTCAAGAGGGCCAATCTGAGACACGTGACAATGAACTTTTTTTTTTGGTGGGTAAATATCTTGTATTGATCAGAATTTTTGTGTACCATATTGATACTAATGAAAAATTGAATCAATACAGAAGCGGGTGAGAACATTACAGATAATCGGGAAGTCAAAAGGGAATAACAAGGATTTTTATAAAGAGAAAAATAATAATGGCTGTTGAGGACTTGACCAATATCTTAAAGCATGAGATGTGTATTGCAATATAAAGTATAAACTATCGTAGTATAAAGAACCTCAGTATTCAAGTTCGCCATAAAGAAATATTGAAGCTGTGATAAGATTCTATCCAAACCTCAGAAGGTTCTGAACCATGTTGTTTGCACTACTTAATATCTGATGGAACTATTACACAGCAAAAAAGTAAATAAGCATCATTTCCCTCTACAATATTTTTTAATAGAAATTAATCAATTTTTGTTTTTCATAACTGAGAAAACTAGGCCATTTGATAAGCCCACCTTTTCAGAAACAATAAGATCTCCGAACCCAAGTACAAGGTCTCAATAATTGGAGTTGTCTATAACTACGACTAGAGATCCAGTTATCTTTACAGGAAAAAGGAATGGATTCGAGATTCCAATCTTTATTGACAAGGGATAATATTTGATGCCATTTATGAGAGTGTCATCCCATGGACAACTCAACAAATTGGCACATGTATTTTGGATATGGGGAATGATTTCATGCAACGGTTGTATAATAGTATAATGCAACCACACCTCTAAAAGACCATGTTTTTGGTATTTATATGACCCCAAATTTTGCTCACACATTCTTTTCATCCTCATAATCAATCTTATGAAAAACAAAATTTAAATTTCACCCTAGATATGGTCAAAATTAGTACCCTCTAGCAATGAATCTCGACCGTCCATTTGGTGAATTTCAGGATCTAGGCCTTGAGAAATTCAAAATCACCTTTTTCTTGTTTAACATGGTTTATCTAATGATGATAACGCTATACAAAAATTTTGGGAATAAAAAAATCCTTATGAGGCCTATATCTAACCATCTCACTAAAATGGACAGCTTATATTAATTGGTTAGAAAAACTTTTTCTAGGGTGTTTTTTCAAAATTTTCTTTTTTGTGATTGTTCTTTAGAATGAAAAGAATGTACATTTAAAAGTTGCGTCAAACAAACGTCTCTAATATGGTTTTTGAAGATGGTTGCATTATACTACTATACAACCGTTGCATGAAATCATTCCCCTTTAGATATAATATGAATTTTAAGATCAACTTTTGGTAGTGCTGATGATCCTCATTTAGGTCCAATTTTTTTTTAAGAAAAAACAAATGAAAAAGCTTAGTTGAGTCAATACTGTTATCGACTCATGTATAGGGTATTCTAGAAGTTTACTTTAAGATTCCATTCTTTTTTAAAGAGGCATAATATTTAGTGACCACTTACGAGAGTGTCATCACGTAGTTTAGATATAGTATGCACTCAAAGATCAACTTTTGGTAAGGAATCGGGATTGGGTCAAGACAGTAAAGGCTGAGTGTTCATATCACAACGTCTCAAGTTCCATTCCTATGTCACCTTGTCAGAAAAGAAAAAGATCAACTTTTGGTAGCGCTAATGAACCGCTTTTAAGTCTAATGTTTTTGAAGAAAAACAAATGAAAAGCTTAGTCGAGTCAATACTGTTAAGTCTCGTGTATAGGGTTTTCTAGAAGTTTATCCACATAGAACCTCACAGCACATTATATATGGTTCAGTGGCAAACTGGTTCACCCAAACTCTTGATCATTTACTGAAAGGCACTGTTCAAGAAAATAAACACCCAAAATGGTTCTAGACCTTAGCACTCATGTTCCTGTGACTCTAAAAGTCCAAACATGATTCAAGATGGATCAAAGTACAATGCAAGTTATAAAACCCATTCACGCACATTTGAGTAACAAGAGTACTTGTGACACTTAGGAGATAGCATACCCACATCTCAACCATCAAAATGTTCACGAGACTATCATAAGTACCAGCTGGTTCTCATCTGCCATTTCATGAAAAAATGGTAAAGGGCTACTCAAGTCAGGAGCTCCATTGCAATAACAATGAAAAGTTAAAATGGAAGTATCATCATGCAATTTGTGTTCATTCAAAGAATGTATTATAAGAGAGGTGGGAAAAACAAAAGAAGCAAGAAGAAAATCGCACAAATATTTGAGACTTCACTTAACAAATAAATTTCCAAGCAAGGCATATCCTTTCAAATACAAGTAAGCCACTTCGTCTTTGAGACATATGTACTCATAAAAGTAAAAGAATGTGGCACCAATTTTGATATAAATAACTCGTCATAGATAAAATAATATCGGCATTGGATACTAGTAGGCAATAGGAACTTATTAAGATAAAATGATACAAATAGCAACATAAATTATGAATGAAATATAACACTATGCAAGATATTATATTATATCTAAAATTATGATAAAGTTCTTTTGTAAGCTTTCTCTACAAGATGTTTGATACGTCTGAAGCCATACAATATAATATGATATACAAAAAATGAAATATTAAAATAGTAAGATTGTATGATACACCTTTACAACTATTTACATAAGCTATGTAGTAGGTATTTACAAAGGGTGCGGTTTGTATAGAGCCTAGGTTCTAAACAATCAAATTAGAGCTTCAAATAGTGTTGAGAATGTGGTTTCAATACTGGAAATCTTTATGATAGCCTTAAAATATACTTTTATCTTTATTTATAAAATTTAATGCTTCAAAAATAGTGTAGAACAACAGATCTATGAAAACTTGAAAATTGACGGTCAAAAAATGCGTTATAAAATACACTATTTCCAGAACTTGAAATCTATTTTTTTCTCATATCCATGCATTTTGATGTCGAGATGATCAATTTGAGGATATTTGGCCATCAAAACAACCTCTTCTAATGAAATTTTTGAGGTAAGCTCTAATTTGATTGTTTAGAGCCTCAGCTTTCTATAAACTTTTTCCATTTATAAATTAACGAGAACTTAGGTGTGAGTCTAATAGGTGATAAGATGAGAGAATCTAGACATAGGTGGGCTAGACATGTGCAGCGCAGACCAAGTACAACAATTGTTAGGAGGTGCTTGTTGGTTCAAGTGGAAGGCTCAAAAAGGGCAATGGGTAGGCCCAAAAAGACATGGTTAGCAGTAGTGAGAAAAGATATGGGGACCTATGGCCTCACTGAAGGTATGGTCCTTGATAGAGTAGAATAACAGATCAGGATTCTTGTAGTCGACCCCAAATAGTTGGGAAAAACTGATGATGATGATGATGATGATGATGTAATAAGCATTGGAATGGGAACATGGCTGATATCATAGTCATATGAGTGTGTGTAAATCGTAAACTGACAAGCAATGCGATCTATAAGCACAATAAAGCTATTTTAACAAAGAAATGTCTATAGACCTATCGAAAACAAAAAAGAGTCAAATAGTGTATGCTCACTTCAAAATTAAGAGAAAGTCCCTCCCGCAATGAAGACTCTGCCTCTTGAATATTCCCTTCATCGAGCTTTGCCTCAACCTCTGATGTTTTCATGCAAAGCCCATTTGCACAAACCTCCTTGACAGACATATCATTTTCGGATACACCACCACCTTCCTCTATTCTCACTTGCTCCCCTGAGAAAGTGCATAGCATTTTTTTACGTCCACGTGTGACTCACGTGTTGTAACAACACTTGGGACAGTGATACATGTTTTGCTTACCTGGAGAAAGAAAACCTAATTTCCTCAGAGAAAAGAAATTGAAGATGAAAAAGTTCATTTGACTTTGAAACTAGAAGATTTCTAGGAAGGACAAAGCGTGATAGGTGTTACAATCATTTGCCAAAGGATTCAACATCGATTTTACAATTCCAAAAATATGGATTATTAAATTTCTCAAAAAAAATAATAAAAAAATCATGGTTCATCAGAAACTATAACTGTTTTCACAAATAGGAACACAACTGACAAATAGATAGCAAAAATTATACATGATCCACTGAAAGTTACACAAACACATTAATCCCTGCCACAAAAATTATTATGGTCTTGAATCCCAAGCAGCGGTATACACTTTGTTCGTTTGACATGGTTTTGTTTGAGAACGAAGAGGAAAGAAGAAAATATGGACAGGAAGCATGTAATTATATTGTCAAGTTGTTGATATTCATATTCAATTGAGCATATTAACTATCATTGCTATAACACATTATGAGCTATCAGATGGTTTTGTTTGAGAACGAAGCGGAAAGAAGAGAATATGGACAGGAAGCATGTAATTATATTGTCAAGTTGTTGACATTCATATTCAATTGAGCATATTAAACAATCGTTGCTATAACACATTATGAGCTATCAGAAAGACATGTCATGAAAGAAAAAGTCATAAATTTTATCGAACAATATTTTCATAAATGCTAACACTTTTGACTTTTAGCTATTTTATTTTCCACAAAAAAATTTTGAAACTTTCTTCTATTTTATTTTTATTTTCCATAATTAACAATAGAAGAACACCCTATCATCATTTAAGGCCCATAACATCGTTCAAGCATGACCCACAATACCACAATTAGATACTCGGATACAAGGCATAACAGTGCAGTACTGGGGCAACTAAAGCTACACATATCTCAGAAGCATAGATTCAAATAAAATGTGCGACCCCAATTCAAAACCAAGCAATCATAATTTTCCAAAGAACATATCGGTCTACCTAGCAAGCAAAAACCAACACAAAAGAAGCAACCTAAGTGCATCTCAATGTAAAAGAGAGGGAGAAAAGGAGTAAAACCCAAGCAGTTGTTTAACTGAACAACTCAAAAAACCTCAGTAAAAGATGTTAGTTTTGGAAGATACAAAGCTCAACCAGCTGAAAAGGAAAGAACAAATAATAAACGACTCAAATGGGAAAATTTCAGATTTTGATTTCTCATTCAATCCGAGAGAGAGAATAGAACAGAATTCTGAGAGAAAGAAAGATAGGAACCAAGTGAAATCAAAATCACAGACATAGGGGAAACAAATAACCAAATTCCGCGAGAAAGAAGGAGAAACAAGGAAATCAAAATCACAGAATAGAGGAAAAGATAGAACCAAATTCTGAGAGAGAGAAGAAACAGAGAGAACCAAATTCTAAGGGAGGGGGTGAGAGAGAGAGAGAGAGAGAGAGAGAGAGAGAGAGAGAGGCAGGTTAATTCTAGCCCTACCAAATAAATTCTTAAACGATCAAAAGCAGTTGCTCATCCAATGAGATCATTTCCTCCGATCACAAAATTCCATAAGATTAAACCTGGATCAAGAACTAGAGAGAGAGACAGAGAGAGACAGAGAGAGGAAAGGAGGGAGAGTTAGTTATGCAAAACAAACAAAGAAAACCAATTTCTCCCCTCCCTACTTCCTCCCCCCAAAAAACCCACATTCCAATGCTCAAAATACAAAACTGAAAAAAAGAAAAAAGAAAAAAAAAGGAGAAAGAAAGAAAATAAAAAAGACGCAAGCATTACAGCTGAGATGTCGAGGATCAATGAACAAAGTTGAAAGAAAACATACCTCTCATATCTCCTGCACTCGCCGTTTCGAGAGAGATAAAGGCAGATGACATTCGTTCAAGGGAAAAGTAGGCTTCGCAGAGCGAGAGAGTAGGTGGTATGTGCAGGCAACGAGAGAGTTTCTACAAATGGGCCGAAACGGGAAGTTGCAGAGAGAGAGAGAGAGAGAGAGAGAGAAGAGGTGGTAATTTCCAGAAATGGTGGGGATTTGTTTGTCACCATCTCCTGCCCTTTGCTTTCTCCCACGAAACCGGCCTGTTTCTTCTCTTCATTTCTCTTACTCGCATTTCCTATCCTCCACAAGTATTTTTATTTTTTATAGGGTGCAGTTTGCATAAGGTTGGAATATTTAACAATCAAATTAAATGCACCCCTCAAACTTTATTTAATTTTAGCGTCTAAAATTTGTAGGATTCGCAAAATCTATTTTTTTTTTTTTTATAGATGCGAGGCTCTCACCAATCAAATTAGAACCCACATTAATTTTTTTACTAAAAAAATGTTGTTCTGATGTCCAAATATACTCAAATTGAGGTACAGACATGTGAAAAAAAATAGATTTCAAGTTTTGAAAATAGTGCAGTTGTAGTGCACTTTTGAACCGTCAATTTTTAAGATTTTCAAGTTTTCATCGATCCGCTCGGCTTTCACTATTTTTTAGTGGAGATGATCAATGGGTGTAGTTTGTATACGGAGGCATCCGTAGGTGTAGAGATAAGATGCACCTTCAAATTTTACCATAATATATAATTTTGATGTAAAATGTTTTTAGGATTATTTTAAATCTATTTTTATATCTAATTATAAAATTTTAAATTTAAAAAATATTTAAAATAATAAATCTATAAACATATGAAATCTTGAAAATAAACGGTGTAGATAATATATTATAAAATATACTATTCTTTAAATTTAATTTTTTTTTATTTTTCATAATTATATATTTCAATGTCGAGATGAACAGTCAAAGGTTTTTCAACATTAAAATGACCATTTCCGATGGATTTTTTAAAGGAATCCGTAGTTATAAGGTAACAACATAAGGTTTTCGAATGTAAAAACATTTAGGTGCACATTAACCACGTGTACACTTTTTCCTTTTCTTTTAATTTCGAATATCCCATCTTTTCTAGAATGACAAAAATGCCCTTCTTTAATACGTGGACCGTTATTTATTCGCTGTCCGCGTTTCCTACGTCGGGTTTTTCAACCGCAGCACAGGAGAAACCATGTACTCTATTTAATGAGCGAGCGTTCTGTAAGGAGAAGTACAAAACTACCATTGGTTTAAATCGTATATTACATAATCACCCAGCGTACTTCGAAAACGTCAGCCTCTGGCCTCCTTTCTCTCTCTTATTCTTTTAAGTTTCGAACATGTCTAGAGAGGGAAACAGATCAAAGCTCCAGTTTATTTTTTGATAATAATCAGCAAGGGAGACAGGTTCCTACTTCTTTTTTTTAATAGATTAAAAAATTATATTTAAAAAATATTAATTAAGGGTGTTAATAGTAAGAGTGAATACCACGACACATTAAGTGGGTATGGGAATCATTAGGGCTAGAGAGAGAAACAGTTTTGAAAGCACATTGTGCGTCTTGATGTGCCTAGAGAGAGAAGCACCTCTAAGCTCTCTAAAATTGATGTTGAGAAAAAAGAGGTTTTTAAATGACATTTATTAAAAAGGGGGCGTTTTGTATGTTCTTTTGCAACATAGAAGTTTTATTTTTTTCTACCGTTCAATGGTCTATTTTTTATTAAAGGTTATTAAACGTTTGATTTTAGATCAGACGTCTTAAATATTTTAATTTTTATTTTTTTAATACAATTCTTTTGAATATACAATTTAGTACATGTCATCTTCTCATTGGGGTGCATCTATAAAAAATATTAATAATAATTTTTTTGATAAAAAGTAATGATCAAAATACTTTTTGAATTTTTCAAAAGTATTTTAATCATTTTATTTTATAAATAATTATCTTAAAAGACCCTCTTACATCCATATAAGATTTCAAATGATCACCATTAAATTTGATACATATCTTTAAAAAAATCAAGTCTCACACTATGCGATAATTTTTTTAAAGATCTGTACCAAATTTAATGATGATCTATTGAATCCTACACACATGAATATGGGAGGGTCTCATAAGATCATTACTCTTATTTTATTGAAAATATTTTTTTTATATTTTTTGTTAGTGCGAGTTTAATAGAGGAATGGATGTCCAAAATTTAGTATCAAAATAATTTATAAAAAAAAATAAAAAATAAAACCGTGACATTGTGATTGGGGCAATCTTAACCTTCCATTAAAAAATGAACGATTAGATAAAAGAGATGATAGAACTTTAGGGAAAACATGGAAAGCTTTCCCTTATCCAAATGACGATGGACTTTTTTATTTTTATTTTTTTTATTTGTTTACAAGGATATCGATTTTTTTGTATAAGGTGTTTGGGGGTATTTTAATCTTTTTTTGTTTTTTTTTGTTACTCATTTAATGTTAACTGGTCGTAGGAAGCCCAATGTCACGTCTCACGTGTGACGTGCCTGCCATCTTACCGTTAGTACGCCTTGTCAGTCCGAACTTTACGAAAATATCCCTACCTTTACCCTCACGGTACCATCTGGTGTAAGAGACCTGTGCTAAAAATTGAAGCATCCCTTAGAAAAGTTAAATGAGAACGGAATTGGATTTACATATTCATTCTCACCTATTGCATTTAAAAATCATTAACGGCTCTTCATCCCACTGAAATACCCTAAAAAAAAAAAAAAAGTAAAGTAAAGATACACCATAAAAAAGAAGTTTATCAAAATTAAAGTAGGGTGTGGTTTTATAAGGTTGCAACCTTAAACAATTCAATCAAGGTGCTTCTCTAAATTTTATCATAACATCAAACTTTCGTGTAAAAAATCCTTAGGATTATTTGAAAAAAAATATTTATATTTAATTATAAAATTTTAAACTCTGAAAATGGTTAAAGTCAAGTAGATCTATAAACATATGAGAATCTTGAAAATGGATTGTCTAGGTAATATATTGTATAATACACTATTTTTGGGACTCAAAATCTATGTTTTCTTTATATTCATACATCTCAAAGTCAAGATGAATTAGATGGTTTTTCAACATTAAAACAACATTTTTCGATGAAATTTTGAGGTGCATGTGTAATTGTACATTTTAAGGTTGTAACCTTATATAAACTTTTTCCATAAAAGCATGGGAAATATATTAGAAAAAAGTATAAGAAAATTGTTTCATGCCGGCTGGACTGCATTTTTACATATACGGTCCATAGGTATAAAGCATCCATCTTAAGGACGGATGCAAATAGGTGGTCCATCTAAAAACAATTGAAACTAATAATCCAAATGTGTTCTTAATAGAATTATTATTTCTAGCTTTTAAAATCTATTTTTTTTTTCATATTGAAGATCTCCATGTTAGAGATTACAAATCTCTAAAAATTAAGTTAAAAAATCCATTTCAAAAAAGAGATTTTTAAGAGGCGCCTCATTTTTACATGGACTCATAGAAACGAGGTCCAAAAGTTTATATAAAGTTACAACTTTCGTACTATAGAACTAAGGTGTACCTAAAAAAATCATGTAGAAAACAGTGTTTCAAAGTTGGAAATCCTCTAAATTTATTATCGCAATTTCGAGATGTATGGCTATAAAGAAATGAGCTACTTTCAAGTCCTAAAAATATTGGATCTTGTACGAAGTTATCTGGCCTGTCGACTTTTAAGATTTCGAAGTATTTATAGATGTACTATATTTTCGAATTTCATAATTAGTATTGAACATGGATTTTTAAGCCATCATAAGATTTTTTACACTGACACAACATCTTGTAACAAATTTTATAGTCATGCCTTACTAGTATGGTATAAAGTGGACACCCTATACAAACCTTACCCAACTAAGGGAAGGGAAAAGTTTATACAGAGTTGAGGCTCTAAACAATCAAATTAGAGCCTACCTCAAAAATTTCACTACAATAAATTGTTTTGATGCCCAAATATCCTCAAATTGATCATCTCAACATTAAGATGCATGGACATGAGAAAAAAATGGATTTCAAATTTAAGAAATAGTGTATTTTATAACACATTTTTGAACCGTCAATTTTCAAGATTTTCAAGTTTCATAGATCTGTCGATTTGCACTATTTTTGAAGCTTTAAACTTTATAAATGAAGATGAAAATATATTTTAAGGCTATCAAAAAGATATCTAGTATTGAAACCACATTTTTTGACACTCTTTGTAAGAGGCTTTAATTTGATTGTAGAATTCTTGTTCATGTTTTTAGTCCAACTTTAAATAGTCCATCATTTAAAAAAAAAAAAAATCAAATAGGACATCAAATAACACATCAAAATGGTGTTTAAAATTTATCAAATTGCATATAGGATAAAATATTAAGCCAAAAAATATTCTACTCGTAGATTGTCCATTTACTCCTTCGGGTAAAACCCACGTACTATTTATTTAGATATAGCCTCTTCAACTCATGCATTAACCTGAATAAAAAGAAGGGACAAGTTTATATAGAGCCGAGACTCTAAACCATCAAATTAACGCCTACCTCTACCTCAAAAATTTCACTAGAAAAGGTTGTTTTGATGCCCAAATATCCTCAAATTGATCATCTTGACATCAAGATGCATAGACATGAGAAAAAAATGGATTTCAAGTTTTGGAAGTAGTATATTCTATAATGCATTTTTGGACCGTCAATTTTCAAGATTTTCAAGTTTTCATAAATCTATTGATCTTACACTATTTTTTAACCTTTAAACTTTATAAATAAATATAAAAATATATTTTAAGGCTATCACAATGATTTTCAGTATTGAAACCACATTTTTCGACACTATTTGAAAATAAGCTCTAATTTGATCCAAGTGTTAAAAAAATCAAAATTTCCATTTTTTTTTAGAATAATCATCTAGTGATCCTTAAATGATTCCTAAAATTTCAGATCAACAAAATCCTCTCCAATAGATATTCTGACCAGAGTAGTATACCATGCTTCCAAGGAACCATAATATACATGCTCAAATATTAAATAGTTCAGCTTCTGACTATATATTCATAAATTTTCCTAAGAGTATGAATATCTAAATATGTAAGCTTTTAACAAAAGTAAAGCCTCGCCCTTGATCCCGCTAAATACGAGTCAAAAACCCTTATGATGGCCTTAAAATCTATTTATGCTCTTACGATAAAATGTTGCACATCTAAAGAATATGTAACATTTAACACCACCACATTGGTATCTGAAAAAACAGGTAGAGGCATGTCTTCCCCCCACTGAATTACCCAAAATTATAGTAATAATAAATGACTCCAATAACGGCTACGAAGTGCACTATACTGCTCAAAATCTATTTGGTTAGGTTCATAATTATTGAAGCCAAGAATATCATTTTGATAATTATATAACCTAGGTCTTGTATAATTTTTTCCCTTTGATGGTGTAGCCCACTCGTTTTACTCCACGCCATGAGGATAATATGGTCATTTTTTATAATTTTGCGCAATCCTAGGTCCTACTAGGATTTTCTTATACGATGAAAAGTTAGAGAGCGAAAGGTTGAAAATGTCAAGGTAGATACATGTAACCAACAAGGCAACATCACTTCGAGAAGATAGAATGAAGCCTCACACAAGGACAGGGAAAATGAACAGTATTTTCACTTATAGGCTCTTCACCGTTTGATTTTTTTTTGGACAATTGGAAAAAATCAACCGCCACAGACCTAGTAAGTCTATAACGATCCATTTTTCACATTAAACCGCAATGGACCTATTAACTTCGCCTTAAAAAATATATCTCTATCAAAAAATATCTCACATTGTCAACAAACAATCACAGATAACTACGCTATCCCTATTCTCACTTTGAGCTGCTAACATGGCAAAGATTGAACAATTAACCTCTCTATAATGAATTAAGGGAATTTCACCTCAAGGTCGCAATACTTGAGTGACTAAATTCCTTCACTCATCTCAGTTAACAAAATCTTCTGCTCAGTGCTCCTCTTTCAGTAAGAAGCACCATAAAATCCACGGAACAATGGCCTCAGAACCACCTATAAGACTCAGCCCAAGTAAGATCCAGTGTCATGGCCATTTGGCAGCCGTTCCCAAAAATGACCGCATGAAGCCTTCAAACCACTCATGAAAACAAGAGCAATGTTGAGTGGCCTGCTGCTACATTTTTGTCGTGTGATCGTGTAATTGATCGTATCTCAACCGCTTTCAACCATATTCATTCATTCTTCACTGACAATCTCTCTAGCAAAAACGATCAGAGAGAAAGATTAAATCATTAAAAATACGAGTTGAAAATTGGCGATTTAATTTGTGATCTCAAAAAAGCATGCTGAAATACAATGACTTACGGATGCAAGTGCTGGAAGAAAATGAAAAGCCATGAAAAATGGTTATGGAAGAGAGATCTAGAATGTCCATACTTATCAATTCATAAGTGACGATCATTGAGGTGCCCCATAGTGACATGTTCAGAAAGCGAGGTCCAAAACCTCTGTAAAAGCCTTTCCACCCATCTTCTTTGAGGAGATTCCTTGCTGTCTTTAAGACTGTTGGCCTCCCCTCCCCATAGTCGTCCATTACCTGTGTAAAACTCAAATTATTATTATTGGATGAATGAGGAAAAAAATGCTGCATTCATATATGCATCCAACATACCACATATGCACATAAATGTCACATACGCATTTGTCATGCATGCTTTTTCGCATAAGGATTAGTGCATGGCACATTATCTCAAGATAGATGCATGCATGTGTTGTATGCTCAAGTGCATCAAACCACACGGCAGTAGAACCATGCATACATGAACATGGACATGAATCATACATCGGAAATTTGAAAATTCAAAGAGCCACAATGGATTTCATGCAGCAATTAAATGGGAGTAGGTACCTATCAGTGTCATAGAAAAAACCACTTCCAGAACTTTTAATGCCCATGCCCTTGTTATTATTATTACTAGTATTACTACTACAATGAGAGAGAGAGAGAGAGAGAGAGAGAGAGAGAGATAGAAAGAGAGAGAGAGAGAGAGACTGATATCCTAAAGAATGTTATGATTTCAGAACCCTCTTTGATGCGAAATCAGAAACCCTGAAAGCTAGATCCCACTAGAATCATGTACTTAACCGGTTAGAAACAAAATCTGATATGAGAAATAAAGCATGTAACACAGACCACAAGAACACAGAGATTATGTGGTTCACCCCCACGGGGCTATATCCATGGACATAGCAAATTGAAAATCCACAATACCGACATGAGTTGCATCGCATATTTTGGGACACAAAGTTATCTCTAACCCTCAACAAAACCTAGTCAAGCAACCCTTTTAGACCCGTTTTCCCTACCAACATCATCAACCAATCTTCCATCTCTAATCCATAGCTAAAATCATGGTCCATTAAGAGAACCTTGAGAGCAACTGAGACATTTTCTCACTAAAAGGAGAGACTACCTAAAATTTCTATACGAACTGCTTCTCTACAAGAAATCAACTCCTCAGACTACAAGAGGGACCATTTCAGTGTCTCTCCATAGGACGCTCACTTCTCTGTGTAGAGGCCTTGCCTCCAATGCATAGGAGCCCCTGCCACTTTCTCTCTAAAGGAAGTCATCTTTCCCATATAGTGACCTAAATTATACACATTATTTCCTCCCTCATTCTATATATATAAGGTTATGAATCTCATACCAAATGGAAATCCTATTGATGTTACATATATCTCAAACTTAAGATATAACTAAGAGTATTAATCTAGTTGAACTTCAATACGTGGCCCAACTAACTCAGGAAACTTATCAATAATTAATATTAATATCAATATCAATCCCGTATCATATAGAATTTCCTCATAAGGGTGATTTTGGATATCAAAATATCCAACAATCTCAACTTTGATATCAAAATCACCTACTCACCAAGCCAACATCCATCACATAGCATTATGATTTTTTCCTTGTTGCCAAATGACATTTAACTTTCTTGCTGAAAAAGATTGTGCCTGCCATCATATTTCTCCACCTCAAACAAAACACTTGTATATTTTGCCATATATTTTTCTTTGACTGAATGTACAACCTGATACCGCTTGTTAGGATTTGAGAACCTCTTAAATGCAAAAACAAGAACCTTGAAAGTTGGCTCCCATCAGGATTGTGTACTTAACCGGCTAGAAACAAAATTAGTAAGGATATGAACAATAAAATGGGAAACAAAACATAAAACACACACACCACAAGAATACAAAGATTTACGTGGTTCATCCCAAAGAGCTATATCCACGGACATGACAAACTGAAATCCACTATACCAATGAGAGTTACATCATAGATTTTGAGATACAGAGTTGCCTCTCTAACCCTCAACAAAACCCACTTGAGCAACTCTTTTAGACACACTCTCCAAAAACTGATATCACCAGCCGAACTCCCATCTTTATTCCACTCTCCAGGAAGAGAACCTTGAGAGCAACCAAGATTCTTTGACTAAAAGGGGAAACCCCCACGAAATCCCCATGGGAACCACTTCTCTAGAAGAAATCAGCCTCTCACTCTGCATGAGACACCATCACAACGTTTCTCTCCACAGGAAACTCTCTTTTCTTTGTGTGCAAGCTTTGCCTCTCATGCACAGGAGGCCCCTACCTCTCTTTCTCTAGAGGAAGTTATCTTTCTCGTATGGTGACTCAAATAGGGCAAACATATTTTTTCCTCTTTCCATATATATATATAAGGTTATGAATCCCATACCAAATATGAATCCCATTGATGTAACATATATCTCAAACTTTAGATACAAGTATATATGCTACATTAAAAAAGAAGAAGAAGATATATATACATAACCAAGAATACTAATCTAGTTAGACTTCAATGGGTAATACCAACAAACTAAGGAAACTTATTAATATCAATATTAATTACATACATTAAGGGATTTCCTTTTGGGGGTGATTTTGGATATCACAATATCCAATAAACAAAACCAGACAAAATCCCACCCATCCTTTATCGCTTTGTATTATGAGAAACAAATTGAGTCCAAATTATGCAAAGGAATAGCCAAATTTCAGATAATTCAGAATCTTGCACTAAATTCAGCTATTATGTATGTAAACACATATCTATGCATGTAACATTGTTGTGTGTCCATCTCTTCCTCTCATGGTTCCAAATGTTCACAGATATTAAAGTGTCCAGTTAAATTGATTAACACCATACTCCAATTAATAAAAACAAACAGCAGAAAAATAAGAAAGTCATTGTGCTTTGACTGTTCAATAGCTAAGCCAGTTTGGCACACTAATAAATGACATGGGAGAGACAGAGACTCACCTGAAGCCGTGTCTTTATTGTATCAAGTGGAGTGGTAATTAAAGATGAGCAAGCCCCGGCCATCGTTCCTGCCGCAGCTTGAACAGTCACCATCTCCAAGTGTGATGGTTTTTGTTCTGTTTCATCTCCATAACCCAGTCCCCTAACATCAGAAAAAGCAATATCAATCGTAACATATTTGATGCTTAATAACTAGGTAAAAGAATGATCTAATCTCTCTCTCTCTCTCTCTCTCTCTCTCTCTCTCTCTCTCTCTCTCTCTCTCTCTCTCTCTCTCTCTCGTGCACAGACCTCCATATTGCATGTTGAGCAGCACCATAAGAACCCCACCAAAGTGCAGAGACTGGAGAATAGGTCACGACTGCCATTCCAAAGCCTCTATATAGTCCTCTGAAGCCTTCAGTGGCCAGCACTTTAGGGATTACATCAAATGGCCCTTTGTACACAGTCATCCCAGGAAGCCCTTGAACCATAAGTCTCTGGCAAATCTGTGAAAATTGAAATTGACAAAAGATTAACAGATAAAGGTTATAAAGTTGGAAAGAGTAGCCACGACTTGAAAAAGAACATTCTTCTGGAATATTGGCACAATCTCCCACAGGGATAGTAATTGTATTATTATTATTATTATTTTTAAAAAGGCCTAAACCCAAATAGTGTGAATGTGTTGCTCACAAAAATTCATCCTAATAAACAATTAGGTTGTTATTGCAAAGTAAGATATGGACCTTGTAAAAGAAACATAACAAACAACAAGAAGTGAGTTCAGACTTCTCCACCCCTCTTTCTTTCTTTTCATAATTTTCTAAGCTAAGAATTCAACTGCACCTGACAGATCTCCATCTATCCATAGAATGCAAGCAGATCAAGAATAATATTAAAGATGACAGCTTCGTTAATCATCACAACACGTTATTGCTAAGGCTTTTCTAAAACAACACGGGGTGGAACATGAGGAGATCGTTGACCTGGTGGCTGAGGCAACTACTTTATTTAGTTCACAGAAATATCATATTTGAGATAAGGGATGATAATAATGCTCCATTTAGGCAAACCACATGGTGTTGTATGAGTCCAAAATGAAGCAACTTCCCTAGCTTTATCAAGTGATTAGGCGGTGGATGCATCAAAAAAAGCTAGGCGGCCAGCTTGGTCCCTGGCGCCCAGGAGCTAGGCAGGCACCCTGAGGTGAAAAATTGCATATATGTCATGTTAATATTTGTTCTTTTGCATTTATATGTATTCTAACTAACTTTTTCCATGCAAATATATACTCGTGAATGTTGAAACACGTTCAAAACTTCAAATCACTGAAAATTTCCTGAAAAAAAGGTGAGAAACATAAACAAGTCCATGGTGTATTAACCTCCAACTATCCAATCCAAACTGAGTATGGCATACACCACCGACTCATGAACACGATCACAAGTAGATATGATGAAATACAAAAGAAAAGAATAAAACCAAGAGGCCAAATGTCCAATACAAGAGGATGGAATACTCAAAAATTTCAACAATGATGAGTAAGCTTATGGATGTCTCTTGAAATCTTACATTTTTCTTTTTTGATTCACAAAGATCTCAAAATCATGGGGACTTATGGACTCACTAAGGGTATGGCCTTTAATAGAGCAGAATGAAAGCTTAGGATTCCTGTAGCCGACCCCAATTAATTGGAAAAAGGCTATGATGATGATGAGAGATCTCAAAATCAATGGAATAACCCCAATAGCCTTTTATGACAAATAGTGGGTCAAAAATGGCCCAAAGTGCCCTTGGGGGGAGAGCCTAGTACCTGGGCGCCCGCTTAGTAATGGCACCTAAGGAGGGCCGCCTAGCCCTAGGAGTGTGCCTTGAGGTCCTCCAGCCACCTAGGCCAGACCGTTTTTTTAAACAATGACCATAATATTAGAATCACACTTGGTTTCAGCACAAGGGGAATAACTTTGTTTGGAGTCAACATTTCGGAGGAAACACTAGAAAAGAATGACATTGGTGAGTTGCGTAAAATACTTTATATATATATTTGGCAGTTCTTCTAGTTAATGGTTTTCCTGAGCTTTATAGACAGGAGGTCTGGGTTCTTTTCTAGGGTGTATTTTCTGAGTATAAATGTCCTTCCGAGTATCATCACTTTCAAGTGGGTAGCACCTATTGATAGAATAGCAATCTACCGGTGGAATCTTTTAGTTCCCAAATTTGTTGTTATCATTGTTAATTTATCTTTGTATCTAGCAAATTTATGTGTTATAATTCATGATTTCTTTTCTTATTGAACAAGTTTGTGTGTTATCGTTGTTATTCAAAGGGAAGTAAAAGAAACCATCAGACCCATTCATTGATATTTTTGAAAGAGGTCATGTATCCATTTTATGCAACATGTGGCATTTGATGGGATTTCCATTGTTTGTGGCTGAACTTTCAAGTGGAGAGGTCGACCCCTTCTTAGGAGGGCCCATCTGTGAAATATTTGCTGACTAGCAATTACTTGGGTTTCGTGAATGAGTGAAGTAGAAGTTTTCAAGGTAACAGATACATTAGTAAAGAGAGAATCAAAGTGTCCATCATTCCATGTGCATTCATGAGATAAGTGTTCATTGGAATTAAGGTGGATGACCAAATTCATGATAGGAGGATGGTCATTAACAGAGAAGCTATGACATCCAAACTAAAACCTTAACGATGCATTCCACAACATGAGGACACCAAGTTAAATTTTAAACAGGATTTCAAGGAATTCAAGCCCCTCTGGAGGGGTAATTAGAAACAAGCACGTAACAACAGTGCTCTGAAAAGAATAATTTAAATATGGAGCTTGCGACTAGAGTTTGGCCTAGAAGAAAGACTAAAAAGTTAGGTTCACATGTTCAAAAATATCTAATCTATCAATTTACTACAATGTCAATTGTTAAGTCCCAGATTTCATGGAGACCACTGCAAACTTGAAGCTTCTAAATCAATAAAGAACAGAAATACAAAAAAACAATACGAAATGAAAAAAGAAAAATGATGTAGACCTAGAACACTGTGAGGGGAATTATGCCAAGAAGACCAATGTCTTATTAGTAAGGCCAACACAAAGTGTCACAATATTTGCATATTTGGGCCAGAAATCATGTTAGCAGGAGTATTACTCCTTATAGAACAGATACACAATAAATTCAACCAATCCAATTGAAGAGTTAAAGATGATGCTGGCAAAATTATCCCACTCAAAAGCCAGTAACAAGACCTGGTAAATATGGGCCTAAGCATAGTTTTCATGCCTCGTTGATTGGACCCTATTCAGTCCCTTTCTCAGTGCATTCATATAGTTTCTTTACCCATGTTTCAACTTGTCCCCAGATTGATCTGCCCTTGCCCTTTGCTGGCTTGCTAAATTACTCAGGCAACTTATTTGCTGACTCATTTATAAGGTTTTGAACGTATTCATGCATATGACGCACAGAAACAGCTATGGACACAGCTAAAACATCAATTTTGACATACAATGAGCAGAGAAACAACACTCCCCCGCCATCCCTTGTTGACACCAGCAGTCACAATCGAGCCGATTGCACGCTAATTAATCACTATATAAAAGAGCTCTAGCAAACAATTGATCCTTTGCTTGCAAGATCTGATCTTCAAGTGAAAAATAGTTGACCAAATCCCTTATAAAATAGAAAATTTGGTCCTTTAAGCTATAGATCATGGATTTCATCTCAGCGTAATGATGAGTGTAGAAGTAAAGCCCTGATGTTTCTTACTTCTTTTCTTTCTTTGATAATTAGAATCTTGCCAATGCGATTGACCATAAATTTGGTTCATTTAACAAACATTACTCATGGCTAGTGTAGTCCACTAAAAGTACCTTATTTGCTTTAGAGTTCGGATGAATTGATAGCATTGAGATTCTAAAACATTATCCATGTGTCGTGGAATACATTTTTGAAATCGAAATCAACCTGGTAACGTCTCATACTTTGACTGAATAAAGTCACTATATCTTCAGTAAAAAAGGAAGACATAATGCACATAAAAAGAACAATTGTCAGCATAAAAAATGTACTGATTAATCATGAAAAAAATTAAGATTCACGTGCCTAGTTGTTGCATTGGATGTGAGCTTCTAGACCCATAGCAATTCATGTTATAACAAAGTCTAGAACCATAGCAATTCACGTAATAAAGACAACGAAATAATTCACTAGAAGAAACATAACTTTAACTAACCACATCCAAAGGCACAAAATATACACATGAAACTATATTTGATATCATGCCCGCCACCCCATTAGCCATTGCAATGCGTGTTGCCTCTGGCATATCTGAGTCCTCTGTATATTTTAGCACAGAATCCTTTGATACTTCAAATGCAGTCAAACATAATACTCTACCCGGCAATGATCCAATAGCTGAGGTACCAAAACCTCTGAAAATTCCGGGAACTCCATCTTTTCTCAAGATGTCTCTAAAGACTGAGGAAGCAGGCATATGCGACAAACCAGCTCCAGCAACTTGCATTCTGGTCTTCACAACTGTTATAGGATGAAGCACTGCTGACTGAACAGTGAAGAGGATGGCACCAATGACATGGAACCTTGTCTTGTCCAACCTATTGTTCACCATCAGAAAAAAGCAAAGTAAGTATGCTTCACAATGACAATTTGATTTTAATCTCATCTTTGTAAGATTGATGAAATTGTGCATCAAATTGTATAAAGATATTAAATTGTTGCGTATGTGAGAAGCAGGTTGACATTCATCTGTAGGTGATGCCATTAAGAGTTTGAACTGCTTTCATTCTGATGTAATGGATTTTTAATTTGTTACTTTCTAAATTTTAGATTTGGAATTGTTTTGGGTGTCTTTTTTTTTTTAGGGGTATTTGAGTATTTCTTAGTTGTAGAGAATTGAGGGGTAGAACTAGAAGTTCATTTCTTTTAAAGATAAAGGGTTAGGATTTCATATTGATTAGGATTTCTTAGAGAGTAAGTTAAGGTTTTTATTCTATAAATATAGAGCTATTGGGCAAAAAGACTAGAGAAGAGAAAAAGAGTTTATTTTGGGTCTTGTGAAAAATCTTTTTGGGGTGGACTCCTTTCAGCCCCCACAGAGGGTATGACAAGAACAATAGAGAAAAGAATAAAATTTTATATTGGGTCTTGTGAAAATATCTTTTTAGAGTGGACTCCCTTGCAGACCTTACGAGTGGTCTGGTTTGTTTATTTTCTTTCTCCCCTCCTCCCTGCGTCACACTTGTAGTTCTCCACCACCACCGCCATCACCACCAAGAAAGTGAAGGATCTTTCCAATAAATGGAGTTAGGCTGGTTGCCAAATTGACTTAGGAAAAACTAAGGCCATATACCAAACTTGCAAGAAAATGGAATAAAGTTGCTTTTCCCATATCTTGGTCATAAATTCTTTGGTAGAAACCTAGTCTACATGATTCACCCTCCCAACTGACAATGAAATACAGCAACAAAGTGGGAAATGCTTTCGATCAAAGCCCTATCCATATCATTGTGCAATTCTTGTTCACAAAATTGCACAAAACATGATCAAAATATTGGTTTCCCGATTTATTTGTGTTTACTGTGAGACCCCATATTGATTAATTTTAACCAACCCACTAAAGAAAGAGAGAAAAAAAAAAAAATCACCTACCAAGGAACAAGGATTTCTTTCAGTTTCCATAATACTTAACCATGTAAAGTGAACAAAACAAATATTGCTATTTGTTAACGCCTTCAACAAATGTATGCTCACCATGATCTTTAATACATAATTCAATGTTCCGAGTTCAAAATACTACCTGAATAAAGCCAAAACTCGCGTGGACGCCATCACGGAAACCCAAATGAAAGAAATCTAACATGACCATTCAATAAGACTTTGAAATTTGACATAAAAGAAATAAAAATAAGGTCAAAACCTACCGGCAACATTAAAAATTAACCCAAATGCAAGAAATGCAACACAAGAAATAAAAATACGGTCAAAACCTACCGCAACATTAAAAGTTAACCCAAATGCAAGAAATGCAACACGATCATCGAATTTCTATTTACAAATTAGCACAAAATAGGAAGCTACATCAACAAGTAGACCTCTTCCAGCAATGATCTACGCCCTCCACAGTCCAAAAAACCCAACCACACTAAAATCAAGCCAATAAAAATAACATGCCAAAAAGAAACCAGAAGCACCATCACAAATATCAAAACAACCCCTGAAACACCTTTAAAAGAAAAGAAAAAAGAAAATAAATCTCTCGAAACTCACATACATGGGCTTCGAAAAAGCAAAACTGAAAGAAAAATTAAAAGTTCATCAACCCAAGAAACAAATGGCTTAAAATTGAAAGAACCAACGAACCTATCCCAGTTAATGTCGGTATCAGAGAGAGCCAAGCTTGAAGCAGTCTCTGTTTCCATCTCCATCGGGTTGCCGCCAGTTTCAAAGTTTTAAAAGAGAGTATCAGCAAATGCTAAAGGTTTTGTTGTTTGCTTTTAGCTAGGGTTTTTTGGCAGCTTAAGCTCTCTCAAAATTTGGAGGAGTTTTCCTTTGCAATCTTTTGCTTGTCTTCTGAATTCAGAGGTTCTTAATTTCGTTAAAAGCACGTCACATGAGAGGCCTTCTGAACATTTCCCTCCTGTTCTAGAAGCACAGGTTTAAAGTGTGAGCGAAAACGATTGGACGAAAACACCCACGTGTTTTTCTTCAAGGAAAAACTTTATATAAGGTTGCAACCTGTAGAATACATATTCACCTTAAAAATTCATCCAAAAATATTGTTTTAATGATGAAAAACCCTGTAATTCATCATCTCCACACCAAGATCCATGATTATAAATGAAAAACAGGAATTTGAGTCTCACAAATAAAGTCCTGTCTCCATCTACCAACTAGAGAAGCTTATTGGCATTGGCAAGTAAGATTAAGAAAAAACCTTCAAATCCAATGTTAGTGTGTGAAGCCATATTTCCTATAAAATGGAAAGTTTGTCTTTAAGGAACTGGATATAATTGATGTGTATACTTAACTGCCCCAACTTTATGAGTTTTCTATTATCATGGGCTTTGAACTCTTTTTTTTTTTGACTTGGATGGTAGGTGAGCCTAGGGGATACAAGACTTTCTTAGTCCAAAAATGAAGGGAAGAGATAAGTGGGCTTCACGTGGTTCGTTTTATGTGGTACCTCTTTATAAAAGAAGTTTTGTGGAGAGAAAAAAAGAGATGTAAAAATAAAGAGAAAATAGTTGATTTTATTGGCCATTGGGTGAGTATTCTAGAGAGAGTTAGACCATGTTTTGGAGCTTAGAGAGAGCTTGTAATCTCTTATATTCTTCATGTTTGTACGATATTTTTTTATTAGTGAAAGAGAACTTTGTTACCCCGTGCATATATAGGCAACTTGCTGAACCACATAAATCTCTATGCCTATTTTTTTGTAATTTTTTGTATTATTTTTTATTTCCCTTAATTTTCCCAAACTTTGGTTTTTATCTTATACATCCACCCCAAGTAAAATTTTTATTTTTATTTTTTTATGATAGAAATCCACCATCCAAACCCACATTTTTTTTCATTTTATACAATGTAGGTCTGGCACATAGTGAGTCGGACTAGCATTTGGTTTCCATTGAAGACGGTCCAACATATAGTGCGTTGGACCAACTTCTTGCCCCTATTGAAGTGGTTCTAACACACATCGTACTAAACGAGCTTTATTATAAACAATGAACCCGGCTCAGGATACGTTGTGTTGGACTAGCTTCATTATGAACCATGAATCCGGTTCGGCATAATATATGCAAAATTAGCTTTCAACCTCTATTGAAACCGGTATGGCACATATTGTGCCACAACAACTTGATTGGTTTTTAAAAAATGCATAGTGAAACCGCTATGGCACACATTGTGCCACAACAACTTGATTGTTTTTTAAAAAATGCATAGTGAAACCGCTATGGCACACATTGTGCCACAACAACTTGATTGTTTTTTAAAAAATGCATGCTTAGAGGGGGGACATTTACGCCATAAAAAAGTCATTTTTTTACTTGGCGGTGGATACCAAAAAAATAATAATAATAATTTTGGGTTACTAGCGTGGTGCACATAAATGTGGATCAAGGGGTATTTATAATTTTCCCTTTGATGCAAAGGGAAACTGAAGATTAAAATAGAAAACTTTTTTAAAAAAATATATTTAAAATAGAAAATTCTTGAGGCACATTCCTTTCCGAGGACAGTTTGTTAATTGAGCAAGCATTTTCAACAACTGCTTTTCCACAAAAAATGCATAAAATGAATTGAGAAATAAGAGCATAGAAATTGAGAAAGCACTTTCCTGATTGTGAAATAAAAGCATAGAAATCGAGAATGCACTTTCCCGAATTCTACAGCAACAACCGCATTCTCAAGTAACAAACACAGGAAAATGGTAATACGCAAGAAAAGACATACTAGTGAAAATAACTTTTTTGAATAAATTTGCCACAATGAAAAAGGAGGAAAAGCATACTATAAGATCATTTGGGCATGATCCCCTCTAGCCTTGAAATGCCTTCTAGCCTTCAAATCCGAAAGTGGGGGACTAGGGGTTGTGCCATTGACTAAAGGGTCTAGTTTGTGTAAGGTTGCAACATTAAACAATCCAATTAAGGTGCACCTCTAAATTTTATCATAAATATAATTTTAATATAAATTTTGTTTAGAATGGCTTGAGAATCTATTTCCATCTTTAATTATAAAATTTTAAACTCTAAGAATGGTTCAAATCAAGTAGACCTATAAAGACATGAAAATCTTGAAAACGGACAGTCTAGATAATATCTTGCAAGATACACTATTTTGCAGACGTAAAATCTTTTTTTCTTTTTATATTCATACATCTCGATGTTGAATGATCAATTAGAGGGTTTTCCAACATCCAAACAACCTTTTATGATGGATTTTTAATGAACACGTTTAATTCTACATTATAAGGTTGCAACCTTATATAAACTTTCCCTTTAACTAAATGTTTTTTTTTTTTTGACTTTGTGCAAAGAAATTACACACTTCAACCCTCAGATTTTACATCTGTTAGCTCGGGGTTTCTGTAACCTTGTGTACCAAAGGTAAGTTCAACATGTGCACACCATTATAAGCTTTTATTTGGTTTAAAACACCAGCTGATTTTTCGAGCCTTTAGCAAAAAATTGGCATTACGCTGGTACCAATCTCATGAAGCTAGGGCAATTGATAATTTTTTTCTGAGTAATCCTGCTGAAACTTCAGACAATAGTTACAATCATCAATAACTAACCAATCAAGTTAAAGCTCGATTCCCCCACACAACATTCTCTTTCAAGCATTTCAACCAATCAATACGAAGTCGGAAAACGGCTCTATATAGGCATTCCGAAGGACACTCTTTATCACATGGCTTCTCAGATATGCTCAGGCTTCTCATGTGAGGCCTGTGTCTTAACCTATGAGTATCACTGCCCTTTGCATTTAATACAGAGCTATCCTAATCATTCCTAATAAATAGGTTTACTTACCCCAACAATATTTACTTACCCCCAAAAAAAAAAAAAACGTGTGGTTTCTATATAGTTGCAACCTTAAGCAATCCAATTAAGGCACACTCCAAATTTTCGAATAAAACATTTTTTAAGATTATCTGCAAATCTATTTTTATATTTGATTATAAACTTTAAAACTCCAAAAATGGTTAAAATCAAGTAGATCTATAAACATATGAGATTCTTTGAAAAGTGACAGTCTAGATAAAATTGTTTTTGAAAATTGACGGTCTAGATAATTTGTTGTAAGATGCATTGTTTCTGATATTCAAAATCTAAATTTTGTTTTCGTATTCATACTCATACATCTCGATGTTGAGATGATCAATTAAAGTGTTTTTTAACATTAAAACAACCTTTCACGTAGTGCATCTTTAATTCTACATTTAAGGTTGCAACTTTATATAAACATTTTTCATATATATATATAAAATGTTGGTGTAGGCTCACTAGCTTACTATTACATATGAGTCCAATGGCTCAAATTTAATTTGGGTCGATCAGACGAACACGACCTCATTTTATATTTGAATTTTAATTTTAGTTTTTTTACAAATCCAAATCACATGAAATTTTCAATGTCTATTTTTCTCATCAAGGTACACCTAATAAAAATATTAAAAAATAATTCACAAAATACAATTGATCAAAATACCCCTGAAAAGTTTTGGGGATATGTCGGTCAATTTATTTTTTACTAAATATTTTTTTGATATTTTTATTGAATTCTCCTAGTCTTAAATAACACACATCCAAAATTTCAAGTTATTTGGGTTTATAGAAGAAAAAAATTTTTAAATTCAAATATATAATGCAATTGTGATAATTGGATTGGCCTAAATTCAATATGGGTCATTGGGCTCATATGTAGTTAGTAAGCTAGTGGGCCTATGCCAACATTTTCATATATATATATATATATATAAACTTTTTTATTTTTATTTTTTTTACAGGAAGCCATCATCATCTTCCCAACCATATAATGAACAAAATTTAACTCCATAATCTTCCAAACTATCTACAGATTCAATCCTATGAATGAATATATGGCCCTTCCATACCAGCACCTTACATGGCAAAGTGGTACTTAGATTATGAATTACTATGATTTTTTTTTTCATAAATTTCCTTATATTTTTTTATAAATCTCATCTTTGCATTCTCTCATTGAAACTGATATGCAATGGGTGCAGTTCGTATAAGGCTGAGGCCCTAAATAGTTGTGCACCTTCAAATAGATGTTGTTTTAGTACAAAAAAATATGTATGAATGCCTAAAAATTTTTTATCTTTAATTATAAAATTTAAATCTTAAAAAATAGAGCAGATCAAGTAAATCTATGAACACTCGATAATCTTAAAAATTGCCAATCTAGATAATGCTTTACAAGATGCACTATTCCAAGATTAAGGGTCCAATTTTTTTTTAAGCCCATCTCAAAGTCGAGATGATCGGATTTGAGGGTTTTTTGGCATCGAAAAAACTTTTCTAGTGATTTTTTAAGGCGCACCTTAATATTATTGTTTAGGGCCTCAACCTTACATAAACTTTTCCCTTAGATGTGAAAACTTTTCCTAAGAGATTACACAAATCAATATCTCAATAAGGGTACATTATAGTGAGGCAGCACACATTTCCTAAAAAAACTCAAAATATATCTAAAACAATATGTCATAGCTACTTTTCTCTATTAAAAAAAAAAAATACAGTTAAATTTAACACCATACCTTTAAAAATAACAATAAAAAGAAAAATAAAACTATGGCAATCTCTTTTCTATCTCTTAGTTTCATTTATCTGTCCTTAAACCTCCAGAGAAATCAATGGAGTGCATGGAAGAGAGCTCTGGATCCTTTGAGCTTTCTTCTTCTGAACAATCAATGGTTTGTTCTTGGTTATCAGGCATTTGTGTAGAGAACATGGGCAAAACTATGCCCTCAATCCTGCCTTCATTTTCTACTTTCTCTTGGGAGGTATTGGTAGGCACAATACCCTTACTGTTCATCTCCTTTCCTTTCCCCCAAAGTACTGAATAAAGCCCTGCTACTATCAAAATTGAGCCTAAAACACTGCATCATGATCATTGAAACTCATTAGATGAGCACTAAACAACTTAACATAAGAGAAGAAAGCATTGAAATTCTCTCTCTCAAAGATATTCCATTCTTTCATTTTCATTTAAATTCTAGACTTGGAAATGATTTATTTTTCATCCTTTCCAATGTTTATCTTGGCCCCTTACCTTAAAGGAGAGAGGGAAATTTTATTCCACTGAGATATTTTGGTACCATATTATGTTTTGGTCAGTGCTCCAAAAGCCGATTTGGACAAGGCCAAGTTATTCGGCATCTGCACCCTGTCTAGACGAAAGTGACAAACTCGGATTTCTTAAGAGATCTTAAAATAATGCTGTTTGTTTTTACTAAATCACTAATAGATGATGCATAAACATATTTCTATATAATTTGTGTTTTCTGTGATCATTTGGTGAAATTTTTCATATTATGTGCTGTATTTATCTACTTTTCCCCGTTTCGAATTTTTCTAAATTCAAGCTATGCCTCAATTTCTTCTGTATAATTACTTCTTTAGCTTTTTACTGTTTTTTACTTTTACCACACACACTTATTTCAATTTTGAGCCCCTTCTAGGCTTGTATATTGCTCAGGTGAGTCCACTCAGACCCACCTGAGTTAATCGGTCAAGTCGGGGTGGAGTCTTGAGCCCACCCGAGGCGAGGCGAATAATTGAACATTGGTTTTCAGTTGAAATTTGTACCTTGAATCCCTAAAAGTACGGTCTTTTCAGTATTTGAACTACAATCAAAGTACAAGACACATAAGAAAACCAGTCGGTGTTATAGGAATGTTACTGACCTGCCCAAATACAATTTCTCATCGAATAAAAGTATTCCAATAACCCCCACCATCACAAGCAACAAGGGCCCGAACATGGACACAAAGAGGGGACCCCTCCTTGAAATTGACCAATTCATTAATGCAAATGCCAACCCTGATCCAAAAACTCCCTACAGTTTTCAACAATAACACAAACTCATCATTAAATTATTAATATCATGGCTTAATTAATTGAAAAGTAATTTTATACAATGGTTGTTTAGTAATATAATGAAATGATCTTTAAAAACCATGTTACCGCTATTTATTTAACTTCAAATTTTAAATATATAATCTTTAAATTCCAATGAACAACCCTAAAAAAAAAAAAAATTGAAAATACACACCACAATAAATTTTTTTTTTAGTGCAATTAATATATGTCATTTATTTTAATGAGATGCTTAGATCTAAACCCTAGAAGAGATTTTTTTTCTTTTTAATTTTTTTAGATGGCTTTATTATCATTATATGAATAATGTTAAAAAGGAAAAAAATGAAATTGAGTTTGTAAAGAGCTAGATCTTGAAATTCATCAAATAGATGGTCAAGATTCAATGTCGGAGGGAATTCATTTTGACTATATCTAGGATACAAATTGAATTTTGTTTTTCTTGAGATTGATCACTAGGATGAAGAGAGGGTGTGTGCCAAATTTAGAGTCAAATAAATAATAAAGATATGATATTTTTAGATGTGTGGTTTCATTATATTATAATGACACGGTGACATGATATCATTCCTCCAATTAATATCACGTCCAAAATTTGATAAAAAATCTTCACTTGGTGTTACATAATTTATTGTGACTTGGTATCTCAAGGGAATCTTAAATCTTTTTCTGTTACAATTTAACTTCAAAGTTCGATGAAAAACCAAAATCTTTTTCACCCCAAAAGACGCCATTGCATGAGTGAGCTCTCATCCAAAAACAGGCAGGCATAAAGAAATGTATGGTGACAATTGACAATTGGGGTACATGAAAGGGCTTGATAATTAGATAACAATTGGTAAGTTGAAACTGAAAGGACAAAACAATTACAAGAGGAAGAGGAGGAGGAGGAGGAGGAAGACGAAGAAATCAAAAGAAATGTTTCAAAATTTGCCTAACTTAGGGACTCACATTGGAATGGAAGGCTGTAGATCCACACCGAAAAACCTAGAATCGCCCGAGTCTCCCAATTTTACTGTATTTTTAAGATTTTTTTTTAAAATTCAATGCCCCGGTACGAGGGTCACCTGAGTCAGATAGGGAGTACTCTAGCTCAAGTCCTTTGTGAGTGGGAGCCTGAGTCCAACTTTTTAGACATTGATCAAGACTATGTGGAATGAACTTGTTGATCATCTGGAGAAAATCAACTTTCCTTTATTTCTATAACTAAGACCCTAATAAAAATAATGGGTATCTCAAGAGGAGGTATTGCTTTCTTCTTTTTCAGGTAAGAAGGGGTATGGCTCATACCCAAGCAAGCGCAAGCACTTACTTTGATTTCCACCCTTTTGGCCTACTGTGTTAGAGCCTGTTCAAATCCCATGCCTAGACCTAGTAATAGAAAATAAGAGATATATGCCAAGTGATGCCATTGACTTGGCGTCATGTTTATTTTATGAGTCGCATACAACATTCTTTATGAAAGTGGTTTTGACATGGTATTCAAAAGTGAGGTTGCCTTCAAGTGGAAGTCTCAGAAAGGACGAAGGGTAGGTCTAAAAAGACATGATTGGAAGTAGTGAGAAAAGATAGGCCTCACTGAAGATATGGCCCTTCATAGAGCTGAACTGTGGACCAGGATTCGTGTAACCAAACCCAGTTAGTTGAAAAAAAACTTTGATGACGATGATAATTCAAAAATGAAATTGTCAAAAACTTACTGTGTAAAGAACAACCAGAAGCCTGATATTCCAACCCAAAGCCCAAGCTGAAATATCCCTTTCCACAATGCTTGTAATTACTGCACATTGGATGGATGCCATGGAACTCGTTATTGCTGTTGTTGTATAAGGAGCTACAAATGTCTTGCTCATCTTGGCCTGGGAGAGTAAACAATTGTCTTCCTTAATATTTTTTTTTCCTTTTTTTTTTGTTTTTATAATTCAAATAAAATAATTTTTATAAAAAAAGAAATAAGTGATAGTGGGATAAGTTCATGTGAAAGATTGGCAAAATATGCATGAATACAAATTTCATTTAGCAAAAAGAAATTTCAATAGACCATGCTAAAATTTTCAATGAAATAACAGATAGGAAGTATTCATAAATTTAATGGCTATTTCAATACTAAAATATGTGTTCACCTATAGCTGAAAAGTAAGTGCATCCAAAAAAATTATTCCTAAGAGACGTAACCGTAATAAACTGGACCATTGATCATTTTTCACAAGTGTATGTGTGTCTTAATCAAGTGTCCTAATCTTCTCAAATACTATTAAATTTTATCAAAGGAAATATCATTTAAGGAATCCCTTACAAAATCATGAAGGGGACCACAACAATAACATTAGAAGGTTTATATTTTAGTTTTTATTTCACTTAAATACTTTCTCAAAAACGTATATTAGAAAATACCCAAATTGTTTACATTCACGTTGAACAAGCAAGGGTATTTTAAAAAATTTAGCATTTGGATACTTATGCCATTACTTTGAGGCCTCTTAGGTGGGTCAAATAAAAAAAATGCCCTGCTTATTCAAGATTCCCAACGGCGCCATTTGGGTACACTTGATATTTCTTGAAAATAAAAAAAAAAACCTTAAAACTCTAGTTGGTATCTTTTTTTTTTACCCCCTCAATTATATTTTCCCCTTTATTAATGTAAAAGTATTTGGCGATCGGGCTGACTCACTTATTTATGTTTGCTGCCCTTTTGAATTCAAAATTTTAGGTTTGCTAATCTCAACCATGACGATGACCATGAATTTGTTTTTTTTTTTTTAAATAAATAAAATAGCCGTGCATCCTAGAGATAGACATTTAGTGTATAATAGGTGAGTGAAATAGGAAATAGTAAATGTGCAATATGGTCATATATTTTTGTTAAGTTACCTGGATTAGGAACCAGATGGCCCATGCTAAACAGCTTAACACCACAAAAAATGAGCCAAGAATCATTTCTTGGGCATCAATGGAGTTATCGGAATTTGAGTCTGAATATTTCAAGTGGATGCCCGATGATTTCAAAGGGACAATAACGCCTTTGTAAAACGTCATAAGCATCGCACCACCCACGCACATTACTGTTCCCCAAATCTTTGCGTGAGCTGCTAAGGTCTTTAAGCCCACTGTCTCCATTCTGTAAAATTTAAACAAAATTTGACTTCTGAAATAATCAGCGGGAGAATAAAGAAGAAAGGAACCAAACAAAATTTTGGGGCGGCAATGAGCCGCGTGACCCAATCCTAAAAAAACTAGGGTCTGGGTCAGGGTTGGCCAACTGTAGCCCCAATGTAGGTCCGGGCTGGGCCTGGGCTAAGGTTGGCCCAGTTTGGCCTAACCAGACTCTCTTTTTCTTTATTTTTTTCCTTTTATTTTTATTTTGGCCATGCTATGCCCAGCCTCGATGGCCCCCCGGCCTCCTTGGCCTAGTTTGGGTTGGGCCGGGCCCGGACCAACCCTGTAGGGATTAGGGCCGGGCTACAACTAGGCTGGCCCTTACCTAGGCGTGACAGGTTGCCAGCCCTAAACAAAAACTAGAAAACTATCTTTCGAATTTTATGTTACGCTTGCTGTAAATACCAAAAAATTAAGTACAATGCTTTCCTTTTAGAGGTAGGTAGGCGTGAGAGTGCAATAGTACGGAAGGCGCTCCTCATTGAACCATGGTTTAAGAGATCGGTGATTCGGATTGGGACTAACCAATCACAATTAGGAATAGGTAGGGTTGCACTAGATCCTGTAAAAATGTCAGTAATCGGCATGCTCAAGGGATTCCCACTGATTTCTATTGGTTCACTAACAAAACCAGTCAGTTGTGTCAGAGAACCAACACGAATCGGATTCACCTTTTTTAAAAAGTTTTTTAATATTTTAGTCCCACTTAATTTTTAATTTTTTTTATAATTTCCAGTTCGATAAACCAGATTTTCGATTCATCAAACCGAATATGAAATCCAGAAGAACGATATGGGTCACCGATCTGTTTTTTAAAGCCTTGCACTAAACCATTGCTCTTGTCGAAGAATACTAGCATTTACAAATCTTACAATGCACTTGGATAAGTTCTAATATTTAATTAGAAAAATGGGTTCATATAATATATGATTATTTACTTTTAGATAAGGGGGCTACAGTCGCTCAAACCTGTCAATGTGAAATTTGATAACTTCGGGTTGTTTTTAAAGTATGAAAAATATTCTTTAGACTTTGAGGCTGGTCGAAAGGACGACTCCAGCTACCCGATTTCACATCCAACTACTAAAGTTGATTGTGATCTCCTTGTATTAAAAGTAAATGGTCTATGTACTTTACCTTAATGGTTGTTTACATCAAAAGGTGTGGATTAAATAAAACATCAACCTTAAGTAATCTAAGTAAGACGTAACTTCAAAATTTATCGGAAGATGTAGTTCCAGTACCAAAAACCATTTCAATAGCCTAAAAATCTATTTCCACCCCTAATTACAAAAATTTAAAGATCAAGTAAATCTATAAATATTTGTTAGATGCACCTTAGTTTAATTATAAAAGATTGACTCCTTGGTATGGACTTTTCATTCAATGAACACCCATATAGTCTTTTACCCATGTACGTAAAGCTTGGGAATCCCCTGCGAGTGTTGTGTAGAGTTTGCAAAAATATGAAGGGATTGTAGACTATGAGACCATTTACCAATTGTTATAAGAAACTCACAATCACTCTCAATCATCAGATATTAAGTTGGGGTGTATCACAAAGTTTGATATTTTTCTTTGAATGTTGAGTCTAGTCAATGACACACTTATAACCACCCAAATTAAAATCTGATGGACATGAGTGATTGTGACCTCTTTTTACTAAAATTATTTGGTTTCTTTGTATACTTTTCCAAAACTAAGAACTTTGCCCTACATATAAATATAAGTAATAATGCATCTAACATGCAAAAGTAAAAGAAAAGTTTTATATGAATCAGTAAGGTGCAAGAGCCCGCTGACCCTTGGATGTAGTGTAAATTGCCCTAGATCAAACAATATATAGACAAATCCAACAACAATCCCCAAACAACACTTCTAATGTTTTTTTATTTGTCCCGTATTCATGATCAGCTTGTCCTAGATCATGAATCATGAAATTTGGATAAAAAATCCACCTTAAAGATGGATTTTAGAGGGAGGCCGTATATGTACATATGAGTTGGCTAACTCATAAAAACCCCATCCAAAGTAAATTATTTGGTTATTTTATGAAGAAAAGTTTACCTCTTGGGCAATTGGACAAGTGCATTAGGGAAGTTAACTTCAATTTTTGGGCAATTGACAAGTTCTTTAGCATAGTATAGATGGAGATCTTACATGCCATTTTAAAGACTACTTGCTTGGGGAACCTTATAGTGTAAAACTATTTGTCTTTGCTCACAATCATTTTTAACTGTTAGAAGTCATATTGGATAACTTTGAGTCGTAAAGTTTGATTATTATTATTATTATTATTAACTTTGAGCTTGATGAATGTTACATCTCAAACCATTTGATTTCAATATAATTATCAAGAGATAATTATCAAGGCTAATGTGACCTCTTTAAAATGAAGATAAATAGTATTGTTATATTCTTCATGTTTTATTAAACTACAACCTCTGGTGAGAAAGAAAATCTTATAAACCTACCAATATACCATTCATTACAGTGATCAATCTTAATAAATAAAAAAGAGCTAGCAATGACACAAAATTTCCTGCTGATCATTTTTTATAATAAAAACAATAATGACCCAAAAATTTGCTGGAGTGTTAGTCTAGTCGTTTAATTGCAAAAAAACTAAACTTTCTCAATCTATTCAAAGCTATTTTGCAAAATTCCGAAAAAGAAATCCTTCTAAAATGGTGTTTCCTAGCAGTATAAGGCGCATAATATACTCTTGCGCTGACCTGAACCTTTTATTGAATGAAAATTTTCAGATCATTTTTAGTCCTACATATTCACATAAAATACTAACTTATTTGAATTCCACATGATCCTAAAAAATATATAAACTAATTGTTACTTGAATAAACAAAAAAAGGCCTGGTCTGTTTTCATTTATAATCAAAAGGAAAAAGTTTGTATAAGGTTGCAACTTTATATTATAGAGAAAAAAAGGCACGCCTACAAAATCCATCCAAAAAGGTTATCCTAATATTGGAAAACCCTCTAGTTGATCATCTCGAGGACCTTGAGATGTACAAATGTGGAATTTTTTTGAACGCCAAAAATAGTACATTATGTAATGTTCATGCATTTGTAGATCTGCTCAATTTGAACTATTATTTGAGTTTTAAACTTCATAAGTAGATGTAAAGTAGATTTTTAGGTCATCATTGAAATTTCTGACAATAAAATTACATCTTTTGATCAATTTTCGGAGTGCGCTTTACTTGAATTGTTTAAAGTTGACACCTTATACAAACCATACCATAATAAAAAAAAGGCATTCTACGTTTGACACAAAAGAAAGAGAAGATTGAATGAAAGCTAGAAATTTGGGAAAAATACAAAAATATGAAAGAATAACATAGAAAATGGACAAAATCAAATGAAAATAAAAAAAAGGGCAAACAAGTAAAAATAACTAAAATATTTCAGAGAATATATATTAGATACACCAATTTTCCTGTAGTTCCTATTTGTTACTCGTCATCATGACGACTTCATAATGTTAACGTAGTTGAGTTATAGGGAACAGGGATGTGGTCGTGGTTATAACACCACTTGAGTCTCAGCTACAGATCTAAGTTTTCATTCCCACACTTGAGTCTCAGCTACCGATCTAAGTTTTCATTCCCACTTATGTATTCGAAAACCACTAATTATTTTAGAAAGGCCTATATTATATTTGATCTACCAAACAAAAAAGTTTAAACCTCGCCAGCTTAGGCTTAAATGTATTAGTATCATATTTTCTATATTGCCCTTATTGTTTAAAAAACTATGCTCCTTTTATAGGGGTAGTTGTGTTATTCTATAACGGAAAGCAGTGATTCTTTAACCTAATATAAAAAGATATCCATGGAAAAAAAAAGGGTTTCATAGTACTTCATTAATATATAAACATCTTTGCACTTTAATAAATATCAAAATGATGAAAGCCCTTAAAATACAAATAAAATATAATGGGCAGTGATTTCATGCAACGATTGTATAGTAATATAATGCAACAATCTTTAAAAACAATATTAGGCCCATTTGTTTGATCCAAATTTAAAAATATATACTCTTTCTTTCTAACGAACAATCACAAAAAAAAAAAAAAAAAAAAATTGAAAACAAAACATAAAATGCATTTTTTTAGCCCAATTAACATAGATCATCCATTTTGATAAGATGCTTAGATCTAGGCCTTAGAAAGATTTTTTTCTTTTCCAATTTTTTTAGATGACTATATTATCATCAGATGAACAACGTTAAAAAATAAAAAAAAATGATTTTAAATTTGTTAAGGTTAAGATCTTGAAATTCACCAAATGAATGGTCTAGATTCGTTGTTACAGGGGACTCATTTTGATCATATCTATTGTTTAGTTTAAATTGAACTTTCACTTTTTGGGATTGATTATTAAGATCAAGAGAGCGTGTGTGCAAAATTTTGGGTCGTACAAATACCACAAACGTGATTTTCTAGAAGTGTGGTTGCATTATAATATGATACAATTGTTGTATTAGATCATTTCTCAAACATAATACTAGTGCTTTTACTTAAGGGAAAAGTTTATATAGAGCCGAGGCTCTAAACAATCAAAATTTGAGCCTATCACAAAAAATTTATTAGAAAAGGTTGTTTTGATGTCCAAATATCTTCAAATTGATCATCTTGACATCAAGATGTATGCACATAAAAAAAAACGGATTTCAAGTTTTGGAAATAATGTATTTTGTAATGCATTTTTTGACCGTCAATTTTCAAGATTTTCAAGTTTTCATTGATCTGTCGATATACACTATTTTTTAAGCTTTAAACTTTATAAAAAAATATAAAAATATATTTTAAGTCGATCACAAAATTTTCAATATTGAAACCACATTTCTCGACACTATTTGAAGGTAGGCTCTAATTTGATTGTTTAGAGCCAAGGCTCTATACAAACCACACCTTTTAAGTAAAGAAAAAAGTTTATATAGAGCCGAGGCTCTAAACAATCAAATTAGAGCCCACCTAAAAACTTTCACTAGAAGAGGTTGTTTTGATGCCCAAATATCCTCAAATTGATCATCTCGACATCAAGATGCATTGAGATGAGAAAAAAATAGATTTCAAGATTTGGAAATAGTGTATCTTGTAATGCATTTTTGTACCTCCAGTTTTCAAGATTTTTAAGTTTTCATATATATGCTCGTTCTACACTATTTTTGAAACTTTAAATTTTATAATTAAAGATGAAAATATATTTTAAGGCTATCACAAAGATTCCAGTATTGAAACCATATTTCTCGATACTATTTGAAGGTAGGCTCTATTCTGACTGTTTTGATCCTCGGCTTAATACAAACTGCACCTTTAAGTAAAAGGTGCAATTTGTATAGAGCCTAGGCTGTAAACAATCAAATTAGAGCATCTATCATTTATCCATATTCACAATATAAAATTCCAAATTTAACCTTGGACTCAAAACTACTAGGAAACTCAGGAATTGAGAACGAACGTAATACACAAAAGTTTAGTCTGATTTTATAATGGAAAATTGTATGCCGTCGAAAAATAGTAAACCATCCATCTTAAAGATAGATGCAAGTAAGTATTCTATCTAAAAACAATGGAAACTATCGGTCCAAATGTTTTTTTACTAGAATTATTATTTTTAGTTTTTAAAATTTATTTATTTTTTCATATTCATGATCTCCATGTTAGAGATTACATGTCTTTAAAAATTAACTCTTAAAATCCATCTCAAAAATAAATTTATTAAGATACCCATATTTCTACATATACGGGCTTGGCCGCATAAAAACCGGGTCCTTTTATAATTCCCAATATAAATAAAAACTAAATTTTAGTTGATGTAATGTACCTGAAAGGAACTGCCAAGACGAAAGTAAGAGCTGGAAGTAAATTACACAACGCACAAGCAAGTGTTGGAGAGGTTTTTTTGAGCCCTGCAAAGTAAAAGCTCTGATTCATTGTTGCCCTGCATATTACCCAAAATCAGTAAATAATAAAAGGAAAAACTAGAAAATATAATATTCATAAAATGGTCTAGAAGCCCAAAACTTTGGAATTTGTTAATAAGAGCAGTAGATAAATGTAAAAAATCAAATAAAATAAAATAAATAAAGAATGATAATAATAATAATAATAAAGAAGAAGAAGAGGAGAAAGAAAGAGAGAAAGAAGGAATAGAAAATAAATGGGAAAAAAGGCTTACCCAAAGAATGCACATAAGAAGATCTGAAATAGTATTTTCCTGTTGAATTTCAATTTGGTATTCCTGAAAGAAAAAAGGGAAATTTATCAAACTTCATGGGACATACACTATTTAACAGTTACACCTTTGCAACTGTTCCAACTCATAATCATATATCTTTTAAGGAAAAAGTTTACATAGAGCTGAGGGTCTATACAATCAAATTAGAGCCCACCTAAAGCCTTTCACTTGAAGAAGTTGTTTTGATGCTCAGATATCTTCAAATTGATCATCTCAACATCAAGATGCATGGACATGAGAAAGAAATAGATTTCAAGCTTTGGAAATAGTGTATCTTAGAACACATTTTTTTACCGTTAATTTTCAAGATTTTTAAATTTTCATAGATCTGCTAGATCTACACTATTTTTTAAGCTTTAAATTTTATAATTAAAGACAAATATATATTTTAAGGTTAGCACAAAGATTTCCAATATTAAAACCACATTTCTCGACAATATTTAAAGATGCGCTTTACTTTGATTGTTTAGAGCCCTGGCTCTATACAAACCCCACCCATCGTTTAATAGAATTTTGAAATTAAATCAAATTATTCGAGTAAAATACTAAAGAGTTAATCGCTTGATATATTTTCCGATTAAAGAATGATAAGAGATAAAAACAATCATTTTTATGCTGCCGTCTTTCGAGAGAATGAAAACCTCATAACGGAAGTGGCACCCTCTATTCTCTCTCATGCGAGTGAATTATGCTCCTGCAGGAGCATATTGCGCACTTACTCCACTTAGGAAGATCCTTTTTATCATAAATTTTGGGAATCAAAATTACTAAATGATTATGTTCAATTAAATTTGAGTTTTCTAATACTTAGGTCTCATGTTTCAAATAAGCCCTAAACAATCAAAGTAGGTGCACCTTCAAATAGTGCTAAAATATGTTGTTTCAATATCATAATTTTTTTATGATGGCCTGAAAATTATTTTCATCTTTAATTATAAAATTAAAAGTTAAAAAATAGTGTAAATCGAAAAAATCTATGGATACTTGAAATCTTGAAAATTGATAGTCTAGATAATACAGTACACAATTCACTATTTTCAAGACTTAAAAATTAATTTTTTTCTCACGTCTATATATCTTGAGGTCAAGATGATTGAATTGAGAGTTTTCAGCATCACAACAACATTTTGCAATGATTTTTTGAGGTGTGCCTTAATTTGATTGTTTAAGGCCTCACCCTTATTATATAAACTTTTTCCTTCAAATAATAAATAGTTTCTTTTCAATGCATTATTTTTTCTCAAGCCCATAGAGAATGCAATGTGGAAATTTTTTTATTGAAATCGGCATAGGGTTGAGAAGTTTTGGATAGTTTCTTTTCAATTGAGGCATTTATTTTTGTCAAGCCCATAGAGAATGCAATGTGAAGTTTTTTTTTTTATTGAAATCGGCATAGGGTTGAAAATTTTTAGATCCCCAAAATTTGGGATCCTAAAAATACTTCTAGATTGGGTTTTATCGGAGGGAGTAAATAGACAGTGTACTCCCTCACAGTGGAAAAAAGGGCATTTCTATAACTTTGGAGTATTATCATTGAGGGGCATTTGGGTTAGTATGCAGTGGAGTGAATGTCATCACCCTGATTTTCTACGTCGTGGTGATGCATAATAAATCACAAAACTGCATGAACAACTCTCTCATGGAACCCACAGCACATTGTGATTTATTCAAAAGTGATTTACATATAGACCCTAAAATTTTAGGTCAAATACGAATGCTCATGTAGAAATTACAAAAAAAAGAAGTCGGTCAACTCACTTTTTGTCATTTTTTTAAATTTTTAAAATTACTCATTGGTCAACCTGAATTTTAATTATTATTATTATTATTTTAATTTTTCATTAATAGAGCAATACTTTAAAGCTTGAAGAACTACCCTACTCATGAAAAAAATTATATATATATATATGAAAAGTTTATATAGGCCTAGGCTCTAAACAATCAAATTAAAGCCTACCTCAAAATTTTCGTTAGAAGATGTTGTTTTGATGCCTAAATATAATCAAATTGATCATCTTGACATCAAGATGCATGGCATGAGAAAAAAATAGATTTCAAGTTTTGGAAATAGTGCATCTTGTAACGTATTTTTGGACCGTCAATTTTCAAGTTTTCGTAACTGTGCTCGATCTACACTATTTTTGAAGCTTTAAATTTATAACTAAAGATGAAAATATAATTTAAAGCTATCACAAAACTTTCCAATATTGAAACTATATTTCTTAACACTAATTAAAGGTGGGCTCAAATTTGATTGTTTAGAGACTCGGCTCTATACAAACGCCACCCTATATACCTATACATGAAGCATTTCGTATTTAATTTTAGGGTCCATGCGTAAATTACACTCTCAATCTTCTTACCTTTCAAAGAAAAAAGCCAAGGGGGCCATGACAGTAGTAGCCACAAACTGCCTGTAAGTGACCATCACAAATGGGTTCATCCCACTATCCAATGCCATTTTGCACAAAACATTGAGCCCTGTAAACGCAATTTGCACCACGATCATGGCCACGACGGGCCCGAAGCCTCCTCCCATCTTCTTCTTCTTCTGATTCTGAGAAGAGAAAGAAACAAAGAGGCTTAAAAGATACGATCCCCCCAAAACCCAATTTATACACCATGAAAAAAGTTGAGACGTGAAGGAACAAAATTTTAATGTAACTGAAAGTGAAGGAGCAAAAAGGGTGCTGATCTTTCCCTGCTTAGGACCCTACCTGGCATAAGCTGTGTTTTTGTAGCCTTTTGATGGAGACGGTTTTGCATGAGAGAGAAAATGGTTTTTAGAGAGAGAGAGAGATAAAATCTCTCTCTCTCTCATATATGCTACCGGCAATGGACACTCATAGATTGTTCTTTGCCTTTTGCTGCGACGGTTTCTCTGAGAAAAGGTGAAGAGAGAGAAAGAGAGAGATCGGTCTCTTTTCTCTCTACTCTCCCTCGCTTATTTGGTATGGCTCTCTTTTGGATGGATTGATTTGTAAACGCCTCAAGCTTTCTCGAAAGGAAATAGTGGCACGCCTCTGATATTTTTTGTTTTTAAATTACACAATGCTCCTTATTTAACACGTTTGGTTAAGGTGGCCACTTTATATATCATACAACTAAGATGTACCCCTCTAAATTTTGGCTGCTGGAGGATCTGGAACCATAACGATGGCTTAAAAATATATGTTCAATGTTGAACCCGAAATTTAAAATTTTTTAAAAATACAAATCAAACATATTTATAAATAGAGTTATTTACATACAGACCTTAAATAAGTTAAAAAAATACAAGTTGCTCCCTTTGTACCTGAAAATTACAATTAAAGTCGGTCAATGTAAAAAACATTTGACAAAATTACCCCTCGATCATCCTTGAACTTTTTTTTTTTTTTTTTCAAAATATAAAGTTGCTTTTTAAAAAAACATATAGTTGCGGTCTAAGGATTTCAACATCAGACCAAAACTTAAATTTTGAAAAAAAAAAAAAAAAAAACGGTCCGAGAATGTCATCTTCAGATCGCAGCTTTAAGTTTTGAAAAAGAAAAAAAACGGTCCAATGATGCCATCCCTGGAATGCTTTTAACTTTTGAAAAATAAAAATAAAAAAAAAGGGGTCCGGGTATCGTTTTCTTTTTTTAGAAACTTAAAGTTGCAGTGTGGGGATGAATTTTTTTTTCTCTTCAAAACTTCAAGTTGCGGTATAAGGATGACATCCTCGGACCGAAACTTTAGTTTTGAAAAAAAATAAAAAATAAAAATAATCCAATAATGCCATCATCAAACCGCAACTTATGTTTTGAAAGAAAACAAAAAGCAGTCCCAAAATTTCAACATCAGATTGCAATTTTAGTTTTGATAAAAAAAACGTTGTTCGAGAATTTCATCCTCGGACCACAATTTAAATTTTGAAAAAAAAAAAAAAATTGTTCTAGAATACTATCCTTGGATTGCAGCTAAAGTTCTTGACAAAAAAAAACAGTACGAAGTTGGCATCCTCAGACTTCAGGGTCATTTTGTCAAAAAAAAATTGTATTGATCTATCTTAATTGTAATTTTCAAGTATAAAGAGAGCAACTCGTATTTTTCTAACTTATTTAAAGTCAGTACATAAATAACTCCTATAAATACTTGAAAATCTTAAAAATAAGCGCATCATATAACTTTGTACAAGATATGCTACTCTTGGGATTTGAAAATCGGTATCATATAACTTGTTACAAGATACGGATTTGAAAATTGGTGGACCTCATGTATTCTTATTTTGGATGAGGACCTCTTTCCCGTAGTGTCCGAATTCATTGAATTTTGTTGAATTTAACGTCAAATACTTAGAACTAATAAGAATGAGAATACATGCAATTCAAATGAATTGACCTAAAAAAAGAGAAATCAATATATGAAATGAAATGTAAATGTGTAATTCTATGAAAAAAGCCAATTATAATGAAGCGTGTAAGTTCTGTGCCTAATTCAATTGTAATTTGATCCAAAGTTAGATACCAAAGAATATAGTAATGACAAAGATCGGGTCGAATTTTATATAGGAATTCCTTTATAAATATCTAACCTCGAGATGCAATAAATAAATAGCCATACTTAGAAATAATAAAAAATACAAGCAATATATTTACTAAAAAAAAAAATCTTCAATGTAGAAATGATGTCATTGATAGCCTAAACCATTTGAGGCTGCCTCTTTGAAATATTGAGTGTCTTTTTTTATTCTATTCTTCTTGTAACGGTATTACGGGGCCACCTGAGTCTAGTCAAACTTGCGTGAGTAACTCTGCCTCGTCCTATGGATGAGGCCGAGTTGGGACGAGTTCCATGGGAACTTGCTCCATCTTTATAAATGAGATAAAAATTAGAAAACAAATTTAAAAAGGAAAAAAAGAAGAGTTAAAAGAATGAAAAAATGTAAAAAAAAAAAAAAAGGAAGAAGAAAATGCGAATTAGGTTTTTAGATGATTTTAAAAGTTTTTAAGCTGATTTGGGTACTTTTAAGAAAATGGAAATAACTACTGCACCACGGCTAACAAGATTTTAAAAAGGGCCATTATAACGAAAATAATGCAAGAAAACTGCCCCTACTTGTGATCTTGTATAAAGGGAAACGTACAGCGGTATAAAACGGTCTGTACTGAAAATAATGGCAATTGTTATGTAAATAAAATGATGTTGAAAATAATTACATAACGGCCTTTATAACACAAATAACAGAAAAAGAGCCTTTACATTGGAAAACACCTATTTTATAGAAAAACTGAAAAAAAAATTAAAAAAAAAAACTTATATATATATATATATATATATATATATATATATATATATATATATATATATATATATATATATATATATAGGAAAATGCTTATGTGAGCCAATGGACTCACAAGAAAAAATGAGCCTAATGGCAAATTGATTATCGGCCGATCTAACGATCACGGATGTTCGATAGTATTTGAATTTTTTTTTTTTTCTACAAATCCAAATCACTTGAAATTTTAGATATGTGTTGATAAAAAATAGGTGAATATTCGAAAAATATTAAAAATATATATATTTTACATGAAAAACATGACCAAAATACCCCCATACTTTTTTGGGGGTATTTTGATCATTTTTAATTTACGGATTATTTTTTATATATTTTTATTAGGTGCGGCTTGATGAGAAGAATATTTACTTAAAATTTTGACGTGATTTGGATGTGTAGAAAAAAAATTAAAATTCAAACACTCTCAACCGTCAGACCGGCCCAAAATCAATATGGGTCATTGGGCTTGTATTATTCTGTGAGCTAGTGGGCTCACCCTAGCATTTTTTTACAAATCCAAATCACTTAAAGATTTAGGTGAATATTCTTCTCATCAAGCCGCACCTAATAAAAATATAAAAAATAATCCATAAAATTAAAAATAACCAAAATACCCCCAAGAATTTATAGGGGTATTTTGGTTTTTTTTTCATGTAAAATATTTTTTAAATATTCATCTATGTTTTATCAACACACATCTAAAATTTCAAATGATTTAAATTTGTAGAAAAAGCATTAAAATTCAAACACTATCAAGCATCCGTGATCGTTAGATCGGCCCAGATTCAATATAGGCCATTGGACTCATTTTTTCTTGTGAGCCTATTGGCTCACAAAAACCTTTTCTATATATATATATATATATATATATATATATATATATATATATGTGTGTGTGTGTGTGTGTGTGTGTGTGTGTGTACAGTTTGTATAGAGCTTACGCTCTAAACAATCAAATTAGAGCCTGCCTTCAAATAGTATCGAGAAATGTGGTTTCAATACTGGAAATCTTTGTGATAGCCTTAAAATATATTTTTATCTTTATTTATAAAGTTTAAAGCTTCAAACATAATGCAGATCGACATATCTATGAAAACTTGAAAATCTTGAAAATTGACAGTCCAAAAACGTATTACAAAATCACTATTTCCAAAACTTGAAATCCATTTTTTTTCTCATGTCCATGCATCTTGATGTCGAGATGAACAGTTTGAGGATATTTGGGCATCAAACAACATCTTCTAGTGAAAGTTTTGAGGTAGGCTCAAATTTGATTGTTTAGAGCCTCGACTCTGTATAAACTTTTTCCTATATATATGTGTGTGTGCGTGTGTGTGTAGAAGATGCTACAAAACGCCTATAGGTGAAAATGAACAGTGATTTCGTCTACCCTTATCACCATCAAAACTTCATCGCATGGTCACAATTGTCCGATAATGTTTCATTTTTCATTTTTCTTTTTACTAATCGGAATGATCTGAAATTTGTCGTTCCAAATTTCAAATAATTTGTATTTGTAAAAAAAAAAAAATTGAAAATTGAAACACTATCGGACAACTGTGACCGTACGATGAAGTTTGGATGGTGATGGGATAGGTGAAATCACTGTTCATTTTTTCCTATAGGCGTTGGAAAGAGTTTTCCTATAGATATATAGAGACGAAATCATTGTTCATTTTCGCCTATAGGCGTTGGAAAGAGTTTTTCAATATATATATGAGCCCACTAGTCCCCTTTAGGTGTGTGTTCTTCTCATCAAGGCGCACCTAACAAAAATATAAAAACAATTATTCGTAAAAAATAAAATGATCAAAATACCCCCAAAAACTTTTCGGGGGTAATTTTGTCAATTTATTTCATGTAAAATATTTTTTGATATTTTTCAAAGATTCATCTATTTTTAAACACACGCCTACAATTTCAAGCGCTTTTGATTTGTAAAAATAAAAATAAAATTCAAACACTATCGGACACCCGTGATAGTCAGATCGGCCCAGATTCAATCTGGGCCGTTGGGCTCATATATTCATATGACCTAGTGAGCTAATCCCATATATATATATATATATATATATATATATATATATATATATATATATATATATATATATATATATATATATATATATATATATATATATATATATATATATATATATATATATATGAGGTATTTTACCACTGTAATTTCGTTTTTCTCCTTTTCTTTATTTTTTCTGTTTTCCATCATATATACCCATTTTTCAGTTTTCCTCCTAAGCAGCTTTTGTTCCCTCGTAACGCCCATACCAGTTATAAAGCAGGAACAGACCCGTTATGTTCCGTTGTCAACTTTGTCTAGACCTTGGTTACTAAAACCCATGTAACTGCAAAACAATTTCAAAACTACTCCATTAGTCATGAAAAACCTATGCAAATTCCTGAATCCCACCGTTTGATTTATTTTTTATTTAATTTATCGAAATATTTCTAGTTAAAAAAAAAAAATGAAAGTGACTTCGTTAAGTTAGCAGGATATTTCGACTTTTGCACATAAAATACATATAAATGCAAGAGTGATTTACGTATAGAACTAATTTTTTAAAAAAATATGAAATCCTCCGTTTATATGAGAAAATTACAAAAAAAGTCCGTCAACCCATGTTTTTTTATTTTTTTTTCAAAATTACCCCTTCGTCAGATAATTCCATCCTGGACCGAATTTTAATTTTATTTTTTTAGTTTTTTCGTTAGTAGGAAAACTAAAACTAAAATTAAAACTAACAAAAAACTAAAAAAATAATTAAAATTCGGTCCGAGGATCCTCCAAACCGAGGGGTAATTTTTGAAAAAAATAAAAAAAAATGTAGATTGACCCCGACTTCTTTGTAATCTCCGCCAATAAATGAAGCATTTAGTATTTTAGGTACAATTTTAAGGTCCATATGTAAATCACTCTAAATGAAACTTAGAATAAACAATATACATTAAGGGGGTTTAACAAAATCTACCAGCTTTTTACCAGGGTACCTCTTATATGTAAGAAATAAAATTGAAATTTATTGAAACCAAACAATTCCTTTAAAGAGATTTGCTAATTGACACACCGAAGTGGCATACCTACTGTGGATCCTTGGAAAACTCTCGGCGGGAAACGAAAGTTTAGTGTTAAGCTCTGCACCCAAAAATTAAAACAAAAATATATTAAGAGTAATAGAAGTAAACAAAAATATATTACGAGTAATATAAATATTATACCCTTTAGAAATATAAATGGAGAATAAAATCACCGAATTTTCATTGCAAAAGGAAGCCAGGCTCACTTTCTTCCCTGGGAGTCTGGAATGAGATAGATAGATAGAGAGAGAGAGGCCCTTCTTTTTAAAGAGAGAGAGAGAGAGAGGCCATTCGACCTTACTATTAACTCAGACTTTATATATAACAAGAAAGAGGAGAGAGTAGTAGAGCATTTGGACGAGTGTAGTAGCATGCAGCCAGAGAAAATTAGGAGTCTGTCGTGTAATAAATTGCACATAACAGTTGCTTGTCCTACTCTTGGATAACAATCGTGGACAATAACCATATTACTATCTCTTTATGATATCATCTATATGAATGTGACATCAACGACATGGAGTATTAAATGTTACTAGTGTGTTCGATGTGGGTGATGTCATACTCTATGTGGATGATGTTATATCTTTTCTAATTATAAAAAATATCTTTATTAAAAAAATGTTTCATGTACAAAACAAATGTATATAAGTGTCCAAAATTTATTGAGTATAATGATAAATTACTTTATAGTGTGACCACCCTAACAGAAACTTTAATTAAATATCTAACGATTCTATTAGACTAATTGACCATCTGAGCAAATAACTGGCTGATTCCTGGTATATCTTTCTCATATTTTTATTTATAACGTTTTAATACTTTAAACCTTTGAGAATTAGTCGATCTGGATTGGAAGCATTGATCTGAATTGATCCAGAAAAAGCCTGATCCAAGACCCAATTCAAGATTTTATCACACTTGTCTATATTGATTACAACAACCACGATGGTACATGATTAAAATCGAAACGTGCTTAAGAAGTATCTTTTTCTCTAGAATGTTAGAACTCTCTCTTGAATTTCTTGGTGTGTATCTCTCAATTTCCAACTTTCCCTCTTGCTCCAAACAATGAAAAAACAAAGATCATATCAGATTACGAAGGCGATTAGTTTAGTCTGATGCATAGAAGAAAAAATAAAGTGAATTACTCAAACATGTACTCAATTGTCTGATCGAGATCGGACCATTGAGATTGATAGTATTTTAGGTGAACTATAATGTAGACTATTTGATCATTTTGAAAATGCTGATTTTTATCTTTGTCTATTTTTAACTTTTCCTCACAATCAAATCGAGATGAAATTTGGAAATGTATACTCCTCATTGAGGCACCCCGGTAAAAAAATATTAAAAACCAATTTAAAAAAAATAATCAAATACCAGTCAAAATTTCAGGGGTTTAACTTTTAACAATATTTTTAAATATTATGCCTTAGGGTTTAATTTCACTGTTTTCAATTGCTTTGGCTTTAAACTTGAGCACACCATAGATTACTAGTGCAAAACAGGGGTACACCCACCCCCACAGTCCACCCCGGATCATGGATGGATATTAAACGTTGGATGGTCATCCATGACGGTTGATCTCATCATCAAACACTTGGAATCAACAGTGGATGAGCACTCTGTTATATATACATACACACCAGTGGTGTGCGGCACACAGATCTCTCAATATAGGGGGGGGTCCACGCATCAAAAGTTTGATGGAAAGGTATATTATGATTCATATGACCACAATATAACCATGGTCACAATTGTCATCCCCATCCAACCAAGGATGGAGATCCATCAAACCTGGCCAAGTGCCCCAATCTCTCTAAAACCATCCAATTATTGTAGGCAAAGTTACATTATTTTATCATTGTAATTGGTCTACAATGATTTCTCTGTAATTGAATTGATTGAATCAATAAAGAAAATGTGATTCTTGTCAAAACAAAAAGGCTATACTATTTTATAATAAAAATAAAAAACACTTAAGTTTCTCTCTGTTCCGTTTTTTTTCACTCTCAGGTCTTGGCTCTTTGTACTCAATTACTCGATCAAAGAATAAATAAAAAATAAAAAAATAAAAAAATAAAAGAAGAAAAGAAGAGGAGGAAAAAGAAGAAGAAGAAAGAAGATAAGAGAGAATATAAGATGAGGCTATTTACACTTCTCCAAGGTATGTCAATCATTAATTATGCATAATGCTCAATAAATTTATCTTGAACTTTGTGCATTGTTTTTGCCCTCCAAATTTCAAATCTTATAATTGTGACCTATGATCTCATAGTTAGTTATTGCATTTTAGATTATCTGGTTGGATTTAAATAAGAAAAAAGTTTATATAAGGTTGAAACCTTAAATGGTATAATTAAATAGGCACCTCAAAAATCTATCAGAAAAAGTTGTTTTAATGTTAAAAAATATTCTAATTGATTATCTTGACATCGAGATGTATAAATATGAAAAAAAAAAAAAGATTTTGAGTCTAAAAAATAGTGCATCTTGCAACACATTATCTAGACCGTCCATTTTCAACATTTTCCTATGTTTATAGATATATTTGATTTTAACCATTTTTTAACTTTAAAATTTTATAATTAGATATGAAAATAGATTTTCAGATAATCCTAAGATTTTTTTACACCAAAATTTCATGTTTTGATAAAGTTTTAAGGTGCGTCTTACTTAGATTGTTTAAGGTTCAAACCTTGTAGAAACCACACCTTTAAGTAAATATAAAGAAAAATGAGATGACCTTCATGTTTTCAGCATGCTAAGAGTGCTCTCTCAATGTTACCTCTTTATTAATATAAATGAATACACAAAAAAATAGACCGGGCAAATCAATCCTTGGGATATCTTAAAACAAAAGATCATGAGATAATGACACCAATATTACACTAAAAAGGCGAGCATACAAAGCACTGAGAAAGTGGACATGATTTTATAGAGAGAAAATGAGTAAAGAATTAAGAGAGAAAACAAGTAGAAGCTTTTTATAGTGTTAAGTGGCTCTTTAAAATGCCGTCTAGTGTCCGTTTACTCCAATTCTCACGCGCAAAAGACTCTCTAAAACCCCAACAGTATTCTCCCTTTGCTGTGTTAAAACAGGAAAAAGAAAGTCAGGAAAGGCCCCACATCTATTATTTGGGTTCACAATTTCCCTATTCTTTCCTTTTATGTTGTCCGATTTGTTTCGGAGTCTTCTTATGTTTGGTGAAAAAAATAAAACAATTCAATGCTACGGCCAATTAAGAGAAAGACTGCAGACTTTTGTTATTAATTTAATATAAATATAAAAAATATTAAAAAGAAATTCAAAAAAATAAAAATAAAAAATTCAAAAAAAATAAAAAATTAATTTTATATAAATATTTCTTACTTAGGCCGTAATCTGACCCAAATCTGAGCGAAGTGAAACGGCAATACCACGCTCCACGTTTCGCTTTAGTCTAGGCTTTAAATCCGAAAACTTCAGCATCTTTGGCTGAAGCGAAGTGAATACGACAATACTGATCTCATCTTATCTCACCCTCTCCTTTCCATGATATGGGAAGAAATGATAAAGAAATCCAAACAAAAAAAATGCTAGAGGGTACATGGGAACAGAGGAGAAAGAAAACGTAAAGGGCATTACGTGATTTTTCCCATTATTATATGCATTTTCTCAAATAAAATTGATTGTTTCATGCAGTGTTTTTAAACCCCAGCAATTCTCAAAGTGCATAGGAATTATTCAAGACCGAACTGGCTTCAAGATGGTAATGGATCTCAGAATAGTTTCCCTCTAAATCCCCTACAGGTCCCCTCTCTATCCCTACCATATAAATCCCTATTTTAATTTTCATTTTTTTTAACATTTATCTAGATCACCTATTTAGACCGATCCGGAACCAATTTGGATTGCATTTCCAGAGACCCAACACGAATCTACAGGTGAGTTATCCGCCCACCGAAACACTGGTTTCATGTGAGGGATATGATTGACAAGGAGTGGTATTCCAGTTTCCCAAAAATTACATTGGGAAGAAAGACCCCCTATTGTTGTTGTTTCCAACAAGAATTGGTAGCAACTATCATAATCTTTTCAACCATGACAAAAGCACCACTATCACTATTTATTTCTAGCAATAGATATAGCAGCAACCGTAATCCTCTCTCTCTCTCTCTCTCACTCTCTCAAAAGCATCTGAAAACACAGCTGTGTCAAAGCACCATAAGTGAAAAAAATATTACTGGATAGAGATAACAGAGAAGTTCATATGATAAAATGGCATTGTAATCCTACACTTAATCGCAAATTGCCAGCAGATCAAGCAGAAGCAGCAGATGAAATCAAATCCGAGCGCCCTCCCATCATTCTATCCGCCTTCTCCCCGCGTTCACCTGAAATGCAATTAATCTCCCAATGAAAACCTCCTTTTTTTTTTCTTTTTTTTTTTTGAGAAACACAACCATCTAAAATGTCCCCAATACACAAATATAGTTCCAAGCAACTAAAATCATCTGACTTTTTTTTGGGTAAAGAAATCATCCTAGTTACTCCAATGTGAAAAGAAACAGTTCATTTGACAACAAATGTTAATGTAAAAACCCATGTTCATTCATGGAGTAAGGACCATGTTCTTATTTTCCATTAAAATCTATGACTATTTGGTCAAAGTCAGACCTGTTCGAACTCTTATCACTTCGGCAACTGGAATCACTGCCACAGTAAAAAAAAGGAAAAAGAACAATAAGATATAATAAAATTAAACAAAGTATGCTGCATTTGGCACAAATGTGCAATATGCTTCATAAGAGAATATGGTTCTTTTGGCTAGGTCACGAAGATTAAGTGGTACCCATGTTTAAACATGAACTGTATGCTAATAACATGCAACATTCCAAATGGATTCAGCTATGTAGCCTAGTGAACGGAGATCTTCAATTCACCTCCAAGATTCAAATTCCTAGCTTACTGTTCACCATATTAAAACCCAACATGCAGGTGATGGTTTGGCCCATATCGAAGATTAAATTGCCATCTTCTACTCTTAATATTAAAAGAAAAAATTAAGCACAAACTTCTCACAAATCAAACTTATCACAAAAATGGAATGCAAAATTATCACAAGAAAATGGAATCAATAAGCAAGATGGTACAAAGCCATATAATACATCAAAAACAAGAGGAATGAATCAGAAACATCAAAAGACATCCACATGCACACTTGACATGCAAGTCCAGGTCCAAAAGAATAGAAATGAGATGATGCTTTGGGGTTGTCACTAGAGAAACCAATATACTCCACAGCCATAATTCACATTATATGTTTGATTCCAAGTAAGATAGTCACATGCTATATTGCATGTTCAAATGAGTTGAGATTATTCTCTCATGGCTTCAGGGCTCAAAAAGGGTTGAGTCGATCCCAAGCCGGCAGATATCGGCCCCGAACGTGAACAGGACCCAACCTGCCGGGATGGGTGAAGTGTGGATTGGATATACTCTCTCTCTCTCACTCTTATATATATATATATATATACATATATATGAGCAATGATTTCATGCAACGGTTGCATCATAATATAATGCAACAACCTTCAAAAACCATGTTATGGCCATTTGTTTGATCCAAATTTAGAAATATACTCTTTTCATTCTAATGAACAATCACAAAAAAAGAAAAAATTGAAAACACAACCTAAAAAGTATTTTCTTAGCCCAATTAACGTAGGCCGTTTATTTTGGTGAGATGCTTAGATCTAAGCTTTAGACGGATTCTTTTCATTTCCAATCTTTTTGGATGACTTTATTATCATTATATGATCAATGTTAAAAAAGAAAAAAAAGATTTTGAGTTTATAAAAGCTAAGATCTTGAAATTCACCAAATGAATAGCCTACATTCAAATTTTAGGTCATATAAATAATACAAACATGGTTTCTTAGAAGTGTCGTTGCATTATATTATGATGCAACCGTTGCATGAAATCATTGCTCATATATATATATATATATATATATATATATAGAGGAAAGGTTTCTATACTTCCCCTACAACATAAAAGATATATGCTTCCCCTTCGATCCAGCCGTCCAATTTAGATCAAGTGAGCCACACACCGTTTGATTTAGATCCAACGCCTCAGAGTATTTTATTGTTTATCTTTTTTTACAAATTGTACGAATATGAAATTTCGTACGTATCATCTTCTCAATGAGACGCACCTACGAAAAATATTTTAAAAAAGTTTTTGATAAAATATAATGACCAAAATATCCCTTGAAAATTTCAAGGGTATTTTAGTCATTTTATTTTATTGGTAATATTTTTTTATACTTTTCACAAGTGCGAGTTTAAGAGATGAGTGGATGCCCAAATTTTCATGTTAAAATAATTTTTAGAAAAAAATTAAAAATAAAATAGTGTAGTGACGTGATATTGTGATTAAGACCATCTCAGCCGTCCATTCAAAATGGATGGTTGGATAAAGGGAAGCATATAAGTTTTATGTTATAGGGGAAGCATAGAGCACCTTTTTAATAAGAGAATTTTGGGCCAATAGGAGGGATGTGACATCATCCACATGGGTTGTGACATCACCCACATGGAACACATGAGTACCATTTAATGCCCCATGTGGGTGATGTCACACCCCATGTAAATGATGCTACACTCTTCCTAATGATCAAAAATACCCTTAGTAAAAAATATTGTATTACAAAATAAGATATACAAGTGTCCAAAATTTGTTGAGTACAATTATAAAATGCTCTATAGAGTGATCATACTAACATAAATATATATATATATATATATGGAAAAACATAGGGTGCGCAGCCTAGCTTAGATAAGCTAAATACACCAACGGCCTAGATTGAATCTGGGCTGCTTTGACGATTACGGGTCGGTAGTATTTTAATTTTAATTTTAATTTTTTTCTTACAAATCCAAATCACTTGAAATTTTAGGTGCGTGTTCATCAAAAATAGGTGAATATTTGAAAAATATTAAAAAAATATTTTACATGAAAGGAATTGACCAAAATACCCCTGTAAAGTTTTAGGGGTATTTTGGTCAATTTTGTTTTTGCGAAAAATTTTGTTTATATTTTTATTAGGTGCGCATTGATGAGAATAACATACACCTAGAATTTCAAGTGATTTGGATATGTAGAAAAAAAATTAAAATTCAAACACTATCGGACATCTGTGATCGTTAGATCGGCTCAGATTCAATCTGGGCCGTTGGTGCATTGAGCTTATCTAAGCTAGGCTGCACACTTTAGCTTTTCCTATATATATATATATATATATATATATATATATATATATATATATATATATATATATATATATATGGTGTAACAAACACGGTGTATGGCACATTCCCACATTCCATAAGCTCTTATATCAAACTATTCAATACCTTGGCATATTCCAAACAAAGAAGAAGAGAAAGGAAAAGGAGTCAACACATAAATGGTATTCTTTCATTTACAACTTGATCTAAAAGTTTTTTCCAATAAATAGTAAGTTTATATGTGCATGTGTGTGGGCCATTGTCATTTTTTGAAATACTAGAGCAACCTAAAAGACAAGGAAACTACAATATTTCACAAGTAAACTTTCAAAACCTACAGAAAACCTACAAACATGAATATTAAATTTTGAGTTACCAGTGCTGAACTATTCTTAGTATGCTTCATGGAACTAAAATCACACATTTGCTATAAACCTAGAGAAATCAACTCTGGAGTTCTCCGAAAAACACACACCGTAAAAAAGCAACCAATATTTCCGAATACCTCATGCATTGCTTTGCATGGTGTATATACATATATGTATCCAAAAAAACTTCGCTTACACGATTGCATCAATACCCAGCATGAGCAACAACATCAAAATTCAGTACACATGCTTTGCAAAAAAAATCAGCACACATACTTTGCGCAAAAAGCAAATACACTTTGCAAAAAGATTACTAATTATGTACTAAAAACTTCACATCATATGAATGCTTTGCCAAATATAAGTTAATATGCTATGCAAAAACAAGCACATATGCTTGCAAGAATCACAATAAGCTTTGCAAAAAAATCAGCATATATGCTTTGCAAAAATCAGAACATATGCTTTGCAAAAATAAGTGCATCTGCACACATGCTTGAAGAGCCTCAGAAATTTGATCATGAGCCAAGACATTCATGGTTCACAACTGTGATGAATTTAAGCTCGCAGATAAATCATTGAAAGTTTACTAAAATAATACTCTGAATAGTACTGGGCAATGTACTAGCCCTAAAACTCTAGTCCAGACAATCCATATACAGGTATTTGTACAAGTTCCAGCTATTTATCAGTAGCACAAAAACATGCATAGAATCAAAAGTAGGAACACATTCATGAATGATATGGATAGAGAAGAAAGAATGCCAATACTCAATAGATTCATAAGAGTACAAAGCCAAAGGAAGGTAAAAGGGCCCTAATGCAGGTCACTGTTTCCTACAATGCTTTTTCCCTTTTGTTTACAATAAGGTTAAACCCATAAAAATGCTTAGTTTGGAAGCTTTTTTTGGGTAAATTACAAGAATATTTGCAGCATGCTTAATCAAATTCTTTATTAACTGACTCATGGTTGGACTCCAACTAATTCCAACGGGACTCTGGCAAACATTTGGAGTTCGGACCTCAACAAAGTCTCAAAGTTTTACCCATACTAAAGGATGTGAGCACCTGGCAATTGAGAAGCTACTTTATTGATTGAACACTCAGACTAGGAAAGAAAAAGAGGTAAAAAGTTTATCTTACAAAGTTGGGTGAATTATCAATTGGAGCTCAGTATATTCATACTTCCGCCATCATGTTTGTTACCAATCTAATCTTGCCTAGTCATTTTGTTAGTCAATCTATAAATATATATCTTTTGCACTTTAAGCGCCAGAATTCCATTGTTAGAATGCAAGTCTTTTTCCTTTATTGCTAGTGAAGTTCCAGTCATTAATCATTAATAGCTAAAGATACAATAGAACAATGAGTCTGACTTTTTCTCTAATACATTAGTATATTTCTAACTTCATTCTTTTAACTCCAACACTAAAATTTTATGAAGCATATTATGATTATCCTTCTAAGTTAACAATTTTTTTAGTAGTGCCTAAGTACCTTATTAATGGAACAGTACATGAATGTAATAATACAGTTCAATAAGTTTCCCCCTTTTCAGCTATAGAGTTACCAATGATGGAATTATGGAATTTGATTAAAAAAATGGCTGTCATACAGTAAGAGAAACAGGAAAAACAACTATCTTAGAGTTCAGATATTAGTTATTTCTCATTATTTCAGATTTTTTTTGTTTCTTTATTTAGCTTATTCTTTCCCATAAGTTTCTAATATATATTCTACCTTTTCAATACGTTTATCACCTTAACTAGTCCAATTTTTTGAAGCTTTATGCTTTGAAGACCATACCTTCACACATAACACTCTATTCCGTCTTATACATACGCGAGGAAGGTCATCAAAAAAGAAAGAACTCATCTTCTTTCTTTTATCACTTACAAGACGTGCGAGATGAAAGTCTCATGCACGGTTTTGAATGAGAGAAAAAAGTGAGGAATCCTCTTTTCGACTCTGACTCTCCCACTCCAGTAGTTGCTTTTCTTTTTGTTACTTCCAATGGACATTATGCACTTGTTACACAACAACCCCTTAGAGGAAGGGCCACGCAAGGAGGACAACGAGTAGAAGAAATGGAAGTCTGGGCTCTAGAGGGATTTGGTGTTGCTCATATTTTACAAGAGATGCTTACTTATAAATCCGACCCTATTAGAACACGTCAAGAACTACTTGGTACCACGATCATTGGAGGAACAATATCTAAGCCTGAGGGTGCTCTAGAATCTTTTCGACTGCTCGTTCGAGAACTACGATCTTTGGCTCTAGAACTGAAGCATCTCCTTGTATCTGAGAAGAACTTTCAGATTAATAGGAAGGTCGGAATGAATCAAAATTTTTCTTCTATGATTGACCAATATAAACATCAACAACTTCGAATTGGATTAGTTGCTCCTCGACAAAGAACTGCTTAGGCCAACAAAATCCTACCTAATGGAAAGATGGTTGGAGAAGTGACAAAACCCTATACTTTTCATTACATAAGCAATAAACCGGAAAAAGATTGATTGTTTTGTGAAAGAATCTTTGGACCTATAAAAAGTGGAATTTGAGCTTGTGGAAATTACCGAATCATCGGGGATGAAAAAGAAGACCCGAAATTTTGTGAACAATGCGGAATCGAATTTGTTGATTCTCGGATACGAAGATATCAAACGGGATACATCAAACTGGCATGTCCAGTGACTCATGTATGGTATTTGAAACGTCGTCCCAGTTATATCGCGAATCTTTCTGATAGACCTCTTAAAGAATTAGAAGGCCTGATATACTGCGATGTGTGATTTGATCAAAATTACAATTCTACAAGTTCATGATGAAAAACTGTCATCCCGTTCAATCCAATTGGGATGCCTCCAGCTCTGACATGTCTCTTAGGAGAAGTAACATGAAGCTCAGAATTCTGGGTTTATTCAATACTTCCAAATGAACTCAAAGTGCCTTTACAAATCATGGACTAGCAGAATCAAAGCTTGACAATCAACACCATTCAAAATCACTACATAACTCAAAGCAACATCAGTAGAAGGATTATGAAAGATGCACACTGAACAAATGAAAGAACTGTGATACAATAAAAGAAATCAGATGTCCAGCCTTGGACCTATAACTTCCTTTTAAGTATAACACTGGACCCAAGGTCAGAAGTAGCACAAATGTCATAAACATCAGCTTCAAACTCAAATGAGATGCTATTTGCATCAAGATGAATATTTATATTAGCAAAAGGTGCATGGAAAATAATTCTAATTAAATCCATAAACACACTTTCATGGCATAAGAGTTTCGAAATTCCAATTCATGCACCTTTTCCAAACTAAATGCACACTAGAATATGGTAGCAAAAACCACACTTACAAAAGATCTTGCCATCTCCAATTTCTCCAGTTCTTGCTTCATCAATAATCTTTTCAATAACTGCTTCAACCTACAAGGTGATATTATTCAAGGAACGATACCATCATTTATGAAATTTTAGAAGTCTTGATACAAAATTTGATGAATACTTCAATCTTCTAGAAAAGAAATTATTACAGCATTAGTTCAAAGTTCTTTTACAAAGTTTTTATACAGCAGAATTTTAGATTACCAGCTTTCTTCTTTTTCGCTTTTTGATAGCTGAGAATTTACCCGATCTGGATCCGAAACCTGAATTTCATATCCTATTTGGATTCGGGTTTGGAAACAAGATTTGGATCCGAAATTCGGATCATGATCAAATATTTAGAACCGAATAGTAATTTGGATCGGATCTGGGTACAGGTAGATCTGATCCGGATCTGACCTGATTTTTAAAATAGTATATATATATGGACTTGGTTTCTATGTGGCCAAGCCCGCATATGTAGAAATGTGGGCCTCTTAATAAATCTATTTTTGAGATGGACTTTAAGACTTAATTTTTAAGGACATGTAATCTCTAACATGGAGATCATGAATATGAATAAATAAATAAATTTTAAACACTACAAATAATAATTCTAGTAAGAAAACATTTGGACCGTTAGGTTTCAGTTTTTAGATGGAACATCTACTTGCATCCATCTCTACGATGGATGCTTTACACTTTTTGGACCGCATATTTAAAATGCGGTCCAGCCCGCATGGAACAATTTTCCTATATATATATAGAGTAATGATCTTATAGGACCCTCCTCCACCCATGTGTGTAGGACCCCAAAGGATCACCATTAAAGTTGGCACGGATCTCTAAAAAAGTTATCACATGGGTTTGGGACTTGACTTTTCTATAGATCCGTGCCAAATTTAATGGTGATCCTTTGGGGTCCTACACACATGGGTGGGGGAGGGTCCTATAGAATCATTTCTCATATATATATATAAGAAAAAGCTTATATAAGGTTGCAACCTTAAAATGTAGAATAAAGATGCACCTCAAAAATCCATCGAAAAATGTTGTATTAATGTTGAAAAACCCTCTAATTGATCATCTCGACATCGAGATGTATGGATATGAAAAAGAAAATATTTTTAGTCCCAGAAATAGTGCATCTTGCAACACATTATTTAGACCGTCCATTTTCAAGATTTTCATATGTTTATAGATCTACTTGATTTTTAACCATTTTTGGAGTTTAAAATTTTATAATTAGATATGAAAATAAATTTTCAGATAATCCTAAGAATTTTTTACACTAAAATTACATGTTATGATAAAATTTAGAAGTGCGCCTTAATTAGATTGTTTAAGGTTGCAAACTTATAGAAACTACACCCATATATATAATTTTTTAAACTTGTACAAGACCTAATCTGGGTCTCATCTATAGTTTTCGGATCCAAATCCCATATATAGTTTTCAGATCCAAATCTGGATCCAAATCCCATGTATACTATTCGAATCCGGATCTGGGTGGATCCGGACCCGATCCAAAAAATTCTCAACCCCATAGATCATCAGTTAACAGCAAGGCCTCCAGGATCATCACTTTACTACAAGACCTCCAGGAAGTGAAAAAAACAAGGTTAGACGAAGGGGATGCAATTACTAATATTTTGTAAGTAAATGCAGACAGTTGATCCTTCACAACGACAAGAAGACTGAGGGAAATACTATAGTCTGCTCTGAAACAATAGGGCAAGTTGGATATTTTGAGAAATCAGGAGATTTAAGACACAGAAAGGTTGATAAAGACAACATCAAGAGACTTGAGACAAGGACAATGGTCTATCAATGATATCAAAAGTTCATTCCCTCAACAACACACGCATGCACAAGCATTTGCACACACATGAATGTATATCTGATTCTTTACTTCAAACTACTATGATTCTAGAATAACTCTTTATTTAGACAAATGATAGGCCCCACTTTGGGACATAAAATTTTGAGGGTAGCGCCATCTTTCGCCTCCACCCATTAGAAGTGAAAAAGGGTACACTCCACTTTTCTAGGGTGATGTAATTTTCTAACCCCACTTATCAATAAACTTCTTTTCCCAACAACTTAGTTCACATTTTGGTTGTGAATTAATTGATAACACAATAAACAAATTTTTAGATGTAATAGTGGAAGGAGATTCAAATACAAACAGTTCTAGCTGATTTAAAACACAATTATGAAGATTCTGAAAATAAGAAAGAATGAATTATCTGAATGGACCGACCATTGGTGTTTAAAATCATGTGCCATTTCAGGGAATGTTCCCTAACTGATCATGTTGTTTTTGTCATTCTATTGATTGCTATTGAAGGTAATCAGACCTCCACAATTTTGACATAAACATATACGATTGCAATTAAAAAATCGCGAATCAGAATCAGTTTTTAAAATAAGCATTCCATTCTGTGACTATCTAGAGTTCCAAGTATTGGGTACTAAAGAAATTTTGGACACTTAGTCTACAACCTAAAAGTTAATGACTAGGCAGTGAAGAGAGTATGCTAAACATGTACCTGATCCTTGCTCACCACAATTTCCATTTTTACTTTGGTCACAAATTTGTCTTCAGAAAATTCAGATCCTACAATGACAAGTTCAAAATAATAATAATAAATTAATAATATATAGAAAAATATAAGAAGATCAAGATGGTAAAAATGACAAAGAAATTGCATCAACACAAGGGGTAGGAACTACAACCTTGAAAATACTCTCTTATATAATATATGCCTTCCCACTAGAAAAGATCTACACATGTAACAATTGAAAAAAAAAAAAAATTTTCAACTTGGAAAAACTTGCTGAGTCAAATAAACTTGTCCAGTGGCCAATTCCAACTATCATCATCCAAGTCTTATCCCAACTATTTGGAGTCAGCTACACGAATCTCATTCCTCCATTCACTCTATCAAGGGTAATATAGCCTTAGTCAAACAACAAGTCACCATATATTTTTTATTACTTGCATCAATGTTCTTTCGGGGTTCCCCTGACCCTTTTTGAGCTCCACTTAAACCAAATTACCTCCTAACCAGTGTTGTTCTAAGTCAACGTTGCACATGACCAGACCACCTAAATCTACTTCCCCTCATTTTATTGCCTATTGGGAGTTACCCCTAAGTTCCCTCAAATGTATTCATTCTGAATTCTATTATTACTTATCTTGTCACTCATCCATCTCAACATCCTCATCTCCTCTACACTGACTCTATGTATATATTGTTTCTTGACCACTTAATATACAGACCCAAAAAGTATGGCTGGTCTTACAGCCATCCTATAGAAATTCTCCTTCAACTCACCGGTACGCAATGATCACTTAAGACTCCAGAAGCATATCTCCATTTCGTCCAATCAGCTCTAATTCTATGAGCAACATCTTCCATGATCTCTCCTTTCTCATGGATTATCGACCCAAGATATCGAAAATAATCTTTTTTAGGTACTTCTCTATCAATATTAATTAATTCCTCGTTTTTGTTCCTATTATTACTAAACTTATATTCCATATATTTTGTCTTAGATTGACTAATTTTAAAACCTTTAGATTCTAAAGCATCCCTCCAAAGTTCTAACTTTGTCTACGTCGTCTTTAGTCTCATTAATCAAAACTATGTTATCGGCAAACAACATACACCTTAGGACCTCATCATGTAGATGCCTAGTTAAATAATCCATAACCAAAGCAACGAGATATGGGCTTAATGTTGAACATTGATTCAAATCGCTGTCCGCCCAAGCGCCTAGGAGGCCACCTAAGCGGGCTGGGGGGGTATGGACGATGGCGGACCAACTAAGCAGGCTGTCCCTGAGCGCTCACCTAGGGAACCTAGGTGCCCACCTAGTACCCTGCCTAGGCGGGCACCCAGGGTACCTCAATGTGCGCCCATAGGACTACGCCTGCAAGTGCGAAAACACCCATCAGGTGGGGTTTTTTTTTTTTTTTGGATTATAAAAGATACATGAAGATGCATTCCTAATAAAAAAATCTAGACCTAAAACATGATTACTGGACACCCCTTGCCCCCTTTTGATCCAAGGCAGCCCAGGTTCTGGGCAGTCGCCTAGGAACTGCCGCACTAGGCAGCCTAGACCCCCCTGGCTGCCTAGGGCCTGCTATATTTTGGAACACTGACATTGACCCCTAATGTAGGCCTACTGTCACTGAAAACTCATTGCTCTCTCCTCACATAGTTAGTGCTCCCTCGTATATATCCCTAACCATGTCAATATATCCCCTTGAGACTCCTTTTCTTTTCCAGCATCCACTAAATTATCTCTCCAGGTACCCTATCGTATGATTTCTCTAAATCAAAAAAGACCGTGTGGGGGTCTTTTCTCTTCTCCCTAAAGTTCTCAATCAATTGCCTAAATAAAAAAATTGCCTAAATCAATAAAGACCATGTGGAGGTCTTTTCTCTTCTCCCTAAGCTCCCAGAGTGGTCATCATTTAAGAATTTCTAAAAATAGATCCTCATTCTTAATGCATTTAACATGATCTAGGTCTCGACACTTCCCCTCTCTCATTTTTGCTAGTTCGAAGACATCTTTTTCAGCTTCTTTTCCAATTTATTGTATAGATCATCATATGCCTTAAGCTTAACCTTACTTATTTCTTAGTGTTTCTCTTGGCATTTCTATGTTCTTCTAAATTCTAATCATTTCTATTCTCTTACCAAACTTTGTAATGTGATATTTTTCTCACTGATAGCCCTTTGAACCTCAACATTCCACCACCAAGTTACCTTATCTAAGTATTTTTCCTATGGATTTTCCTAAAACTTATTTTTTCACTTTCTTAATACAATCAACTATCTCATTCCACGTAACATTAATTTTGTCCTCAAAAATCTATTTTCCTCATTTTATCAATTTTTCATAAATAAGTCTATTTTCTCCCTTTTTAAGTTTCACCACCTAGTTTCTGGACACCCATTAATGTTACTCCTTCTCTTTCATCTCTTAATGCAAATATCCACAACCATAAGCCTATGTTGCATGATCAAACACTCTCCTGGGATAACCTTACGGTCTTTATATGATGATTGTTATGTTTTCTTAACTAGAAAACAGTCTATCTGGTTTTTACATGATCTACTTTTGTAAGTTATTAAATATTCATCTTTCTTTTTAAAGTAGGTGTTTGCTATTGTTTGATCTTATGGCATAGTGGGCGAGTTTTATAAATGAGAAAATCAGGATCTGCCAAGTTTTTCGTCATGTATAATTTATGTGTTTTTTTAACACGTAAATGGATTTCTTTAATGGTGTAAGAATGTGGTATGAATTGGTGTGACAAGCGGGATTCGAATCCCACAACAGGCACTTCGTATTTTTGATATTTTTTTCAAAAAAATTGAAGTAAGCTAATATCGTTTTATTTTTTTTCAAGTTAACTGTGTAGCTCAGCGAAATGACTCGGTTTGGCATTCATTGAGTCGACTACCATGCTTGTGTCTTTTAATCCCATGTAACTTAAGCATAAAATAAGAGGGTAAGAAATAATCAATATTTCTTCTAGAATTAAACTCACAAAAACTGTACTTTACTTATTTGGTAGAAAACTTAAACTAATTTTTTTTACATGTTTTGTATAAGGTGAAAACTTTGGTGGCCCTAATCCCATGCACCAAGGTGTCCTAAGGACTTCAAGTTAACCTTGTTGGGAATTTGAAAGCAATTTTGGTCCCAAAGGCAGTATCTGAAGATTGGGATATTAATCGCCATTTTTACAACCACAAAATAAACACATAGTGTCAATGTGCTTTTCAAATTACTGTAAATTTTTATGTAAGAGCTCCTTCTAACAGCATAACTCTGCATAATATGCTATCGTCCATCACTACTCCACAATGTAGAGCTTATCCCATCATATTGATAGTGGAGAGCATTACAATTTGAATCTCCTTTGACTAACATTAACTACTAATAGTATTCACACATGACAGTGGCGGACAAATGACACAATGGAATCAGAAAACAGGGCCCTCCTCTTTTTCTTTTCATTACACTTAAAATGGAGGCAGCGTTTTTTTATTCCAAAAGCCTTCAATATCATTTCAATTCATTTTTTCTTGTCATATTGAGAGGAGCTTAGCTTCCTAACATAATAACAAAACGAATTCTTGTCTTTAAAACAAAAATACTGAAAAGGGCCCTTTTTTCCCTTTAGAAAGACTATTAAAAAGGACCATTATCACTCCCTTTGTGGTCTATGTTGATTCAAGTTATAGTATTAAAGTATCCAGGAAACACTCCTGTATAGAAATGATATGCGTGTTATTTCGATGAAAAATCAACACCATCACCATAGTCATATCTCGTAATCGTGATAAGAAAATGACAACCATATCCACTACTAGGGTTAAACTATTACAAGGTGGCTAGATTGGTTTGTTTTTCAAGTTGTATCATTAAATATGAGGACAATATTGGTGACCCAAAAAAAATAATTTCAAACACCTACATGCATAAAATATTACCGGCCTGCCTTTCTGTAGATCCACCTTGCGCCCCAAATCCACGAACATCAGAAATAGTCACACCACGAATGCCCATTTGAATAAGCGCCTATAATTTTATGATCAAGTTATTATTAACAAACAGTTGGTCATCCAAAAAACCGAAGTTGCTAAAATGCCAAATCCAACCAAAAACTACGACTAAAATGTTCTTTCTTGTTTTCGGGAAAATGGGGGATGGAGTTGACAGAGGAGAGAAGGAAAGAATAAACAATTTAAAGTAGCTTCCATGAACTACTCCACTAAAACTTCATTGATCCTCACCGATGAAACAAGAGGAACCCGCCATGGCCTTGAGAGTTTCCACATTTCACAACACAACAAATACAGAAACAAATGAGAGAAAAAACACAGGAATGAGAAGAAAGCGAAAAATGGAAATGCAATAGATGCCCATAATAGATCAACCCCCTCATTGACAGGCGATCTTTCCATGTAAAAATCTAACTACACAGATTATGCATTAGATTGCATGAACACACCTTAAAATTGCTTCGATTTTGTAGAATTTCGCCTCGGGTACATAATCTGATAACATATCATCTCAAAAATAAAACTCCCAAACAAATACCAAATCACCAAAAACACACTACAGAATATAAATTGTAAATGGAATAGAAAGGAAGAAATAATGAGAAAACATTAAGAGAGTATAGAGACTTACCAGGAGAACTTTGGGCTCTAATCTTTGGTTGAGAGCATGCCATTTTAGAATGCTTTAGATGGGTCTTTGGACATTTATTAGAGAACCAACTTGGAGAAGAATGAAGAGATGAGTCTTTGCGAAAAGAGGGTTTGGGGTTTGTTGCCCTAAGTTTGGTAATGGCTGGAAAGCTCAAAGCCATGCTTACACCAGGGGAGACACTGGTTAGCAGTAAAAGATCCCAGCAATATTATTAGATGGACCCGGTTTTCTGTACGGTGAAGCCCACATATCTAGAAATGCGAGCCTCTTAATAAATATATTTTTGAGTCGGATTTTAAGAATTAATTTTAAATATATATATACATTAAAAAAATATATTTTAAAAAAATATATATACATTAATAATTTTAATAAAAAACCATTTAGGCCATTAGTTTTCATTATTTTTAGATAAATCACCTTCTTGCATCCATCATTAAGAAGGATGCTTTGCACTTTTTGGACCGCATATGTAGGAATGCGGTCCAGCCCTCATGAAAGAATTTTCTTCATTAGATTCCCTAAAATGTCAAAAGAAGAGAAATTATACCCCTTTATTGTGTGTATTTTTTCCAAAATTCTCCTAGTTCGTCGTCCGAATTTCGGACTCCGAAGTGACAACAACTCCATATTGGAGTTCTAAACATGCACAGTCAAATCTTGATTGCCCAAATTCAAGGCTTTGTTGTGCTTGGGGTTTCAAGTTTGGAAAAAATTTATATAAGGTTACAACCTTAAAATGTGGATTTACATATGCACCTCAAAAATCTATTGAAGAATGTTGTTTTAATGTTGAAAAAACTTCTAATTGATCATCTTGACATCGAAATGTATGAATATGAAAAATAAAAACATTTTGAGTCTTAGAAATAGTACATCTTACAACATATTATCTGGACCGTCCATTTTATAGATCTACTTGATTTTAATCATTTTTAAAGATTAAAATTTTATAATTAGATATAACAATAGATTTTGAGATAATCCTAATAATTTTTTTCGCCAAAATTACATCTTATGATACAATTTGGGGGTGCGCCTTAATTGGATTGTTTAAGGTTGCAATCTTATAGAAACCACACCCTTCAGGTTTTCTCACAAAGGTTTTGGATCTTTAAAAGTCTAAATTCATTTTAACAATTTTTTAGCTCGGACATTAAAAGTGGAAACTTTATATATATATATATATATATATATATATATATATATATATAAGTCTAAGTGGCTTTGGATATAGGTGCGGTTTGTATAGAGCCTAAGCTCTAAACAATCAAATTAGAACCTACCTCCAAATAGTGTAAGAAATATGGTTTCAATATTGGAAATCTTTGTGATAGCTTTAAAATATATTTTTATATTTATTTATGAAGTTCAAAGCTTCAAAAATAGTGTAGATCGACATATCTCTAATTCTTGAAAATTGACGGTCCAAAAATGTTTTACAAAATTTCAAAACTTGCAATCTATTTTTTTCTCATATCCATGCATCTTGATGTCGAGATGGTCAATTTGAAGATATTTGGATATCAAAACAATATCTTCTAATGAAATTTCCGAGGTAGGCTGAATTTTGATTGTTTAGAGCCTTGGCTCTATATAAACTTTTCCCTTTGGATATTGAGGATATGAAGTTAGAATGATAACTAAGGATATTCAAAAACCAAAACTAAGAATTGTCTTTTTATATGTGCCCTTAAAAATCCGAAGTAAGGGCATCACAGAAAAGAATAAAAAAGGAACAGAAATTTACAAAACACCTCCAAGTATACACTTTTTATGTAACTTACCCCCAACTTTTCTAATAAATACCCCCAACCCAAAAATCAAAAAAATACTAAACTACTCTAACACTTTTACCCCATGCCTCTTTCTCTCCTCTTTCCCTTGTTTTTCTTCAAAACTGTTGTCCGACAGTCAAAACAAGCAATCCGGCACTTTTCGTTCAAGTCAAAACTATGATCCGACATTTTCATTCTGGTTAAAACAACGGTCCGACAAATTGAACAAGCGGTTTGGCATTTATGTTTCTAGACAAAAGTGTGGTCCAACAAATCAGACACGCACTCCGACACTTATTTTCTCTAGACAAAAGTGAGGTCCGGAAAATTGAACAAGCAGTTCGGAACATTTTTCCTAGACACAATGCGGTCCAACAGAGAATGAACGCGATCCGACTTGTTTTTTAGTTTAATGGGGTCCGGCAATAGGTTCATGGTGGTCCGGCAACGCATGTGGCTTTTGATACTGTATGCATGCCCATGTGAATGTCTGGCCAAAATTAATATTTTTTGTATGAAAGGGGTATTTTTTGTCAAAAAATATGCATTTTTGTACTTGAGGGGTATTTGCTAAGAAAATATATTTTGGGAAAAAAAAAAAACAAAGAGAGAAAAACTTGGGTTGGGGGTAAGTTACATAGGAAGTGTATTATTGGGGATTTTTTATAATTTTCCCAAAAAGGAAAAAAAGATATTAATATAAAAAGGGAAAAAGTCTATATAACCTTCAAAATTAGATTTACAGATGCACCTCAAAAATCCATCTGAAAATATTGTTTTAATGTCTCTAATTGATATATCTTGACATTGAGTTTTTTTTTTTAAAAAAAAAAAGGTTTTGAGTCCCAGAAATAGTGCATCTTGCAACACATTATTTGGACCGCCCATTTTCAAAATTTTCATATATTTATATATCTACTTGATTTTAACCATTATTGGAGTTTAGAATTTTATAAATAGATATAAATATAGATTTTCAGATAATCCTCATAATTTTTTACACCAAAATTGCATGTTATGTTGAAATTTGGAATTGCGCTTTAATTGAATTGTTTAAAACCACATCCTATAAAAAGTAAATATTAAAGAATATTTTTTATAACAAAATTCCTTCAGGGAGGAAAAAGTATAACTTTTACTCAAATAAAATTGGAAAGGGAGAGAGATAGAGAAAGAGGAGCTATGGGTGGCAATGGACCCGACCAGACGGGATCTGACAAGTAGACCCGACCTCCGGTCCAGGTGTAAGTCTACATTTTGGATCCAAAAAGTTGGGTCTGGGTCCAAAACCTAGACCGGAATAGTATTTGGGTCCAAGTCCGGGTCCAAGCGGACCCGACCTGAATAATATAAGCATATGTGGGTATTCATAAATGTTGCCAATACGTAATGTTTTTCAGGAATTTCCATTTATTACATAAATAGTAAAGAGTATATGTGGGTATCCATAAATGTTGTGCAATACTGTAAATATTGTCAATAACATGGGTATATGAAAGTAAAAAAAAAAAAGAAAAAAATGAAAAAAATAAAGAAAGTTCATAATCATAGCCCATGTATATATCATTAGTACTCTAATATTACGATTGATAAATAGAAGAAAAATAGTTGACCTCTCACCCCCTTTTGAGGGTCATTATTCCATTTCTCCATCTACTTAGGCAAGTGTTATAAGAAAAAAGAAAAAAAGAAAAAAAAAAAAAAAAATATATATATATATATATATATATATATATATATATATATAATTATTAAATTATACAAAGATATAATATTTCATTTGTATAAAATAAATGCATAGAAGTACTAGATACTTAAGCACTTGTACATATAATATGGACACAAGTTTGGTGAGCAGCCAACTAGCTTATTATTGTGCGATCCCTTGTCTATCTAAATTCCATTTCCAAGATGGATGTCAACATATGCTACATCCACTCCAAGTTAAAATGGACATTGGAAAAAGGAATTCAAAAATTAATATTATATTTTTTTGAAAAAGAAAATTTTTAAATTTATATCATTATCATGGTTGAGACCGTTGAATTCTAAGTTTTCTTATAAAAAATACATCTTTGAAATGAAACCGCACAAGAATAATGTGAGTCATATATTCCGTAATATCTATACTATTTTTAAAATTTCAAATTTTATTACCAGTGTTGAAAATTGATTTTAGATCCATCATAGATATTTATGTTGGATAAAGATTTGAGGTGAGGCTTTATGTTGTTCTCAAAAAGCCTAGGCCTTACAGAAACTTCATCCTATAACTACTTCCAACAAGGGGTTGGTACTCTTTCATATTGTTTTGGTCTAGAAACAATAATGGCTGAGGAGAAAGCAGGAAATACTCCAACCCTAATCCATGATCATGTCTATAGGATCAGCACAGAAGAAGAATGGAAGGAGCTGCAGAGGACTGGGTCCATTTTTGGAGGGGATTTGGACAAACAGACGGGATGCATCCATCTAAGCACGATCGAACAGGTATTCTCAGAGTTTCAGCTCTGAATTTCTGTGAATTTCGGCCAACTTTCAGTTTACAGATCTCTCATTTAGTGGCAGAAACTTGCTCAAGAAATAGTCGTGGCGAAAATTTCAAAATTCGTTTGGTATTCCGGATAATTTCCTTGAAAATGCGCTAAAACTCCAAATTATGAATTTTTTTGGGAAATATGAACAAAACCTCGTTTTGACCCTAAATTTTACTGCATGATCAAGTACCAATTATACAAAAAGATAGCCATCAAATAAAAGTTTGCCGGAATTTTAACTATAATATAATAATATTGTTACTATAATAGTAACCTATAATATCGGTACATTTTTTTTATAACATTGTTTTATTATCTTAACAAATTAATATCATCTTATAATAATAACAACAATAATAATAAATTAATAATAATAATAATAAATTAATAATAATAATAAAATAATAATAATAATAATAGGATGTGGTTTGTATAAGGCTGAGGCTTTAAATAATTAAAATAATGCGTACCTTTCAATTAGTGTCAAAAGATATCCCTTCATTACTATAGATCTTTATGATGCCGTAAAAATTTATTTTTATTTTTAATTATAAAATTTTATGTTTAAAAAATAGTGTAGATCAAGTAGATCTATGAATACTTAGAAATCTTGAAAAACTAACGGCGTGTTGCACTATTTCCAAGACTTAGAAATCCATTTTTTCTATGTCCATGCATCCTCCCGTGAATTTTTGAGGTGTGTCTTAGTTTGATGGTTTAAAGCCTCGATCTTATATAAACTTTTTCCATAATAAATAAATTATTATTATTATTTTAGGAAATATACAACATCAATATTAGTATTATTTTATTATAGCTCCTATTTTTAACTGCAACATAATATATGTAGATATAGATAAATAATTATCTTGCAGCATAATATATGTAGATAAATGAGTTATGTAAGAGGTTCAATTTAGCATTACATTCTCTCCAAAAGAAAAATAGTATGCCACTTTGTAGAACTTATGGAAAAAGCAGATGTTTTTCATGTTGCTTGACCCAAGAGCGTTATAATTGTTGTTTGATTCAAGGTAAAAGCTGTTCTAAACAACTTCTTTCGTGGACGGGAGGGTCTATACTTGCTTCAAATTGACGCTAGAAAGGTATGTTGGGAACTTCACTACAACGAGGATTCTATTATTATTATTATTATTATTATTTTTTTATTTTTTTTTAAGGTACATAAGTTAAAGATCTGAACCAGCTTTTTTTTATTATTATTGTAAAGCTGGGAGCTTTATTTTGATTTTGAATATTTTTTTTATTATTATTGTAAAGCTGGGAGCTTTATTTTGATTTTCAACAATGATTTTATAAGACCCTCTTCCACTTATCTGTGTAGGATCTCAAATGATTATCATTAAATTTAGCTAAATTTTTTATAGATTTATAAAAAGGTCAAATCCCACACTCATATGATAATTTTTTTTAGAGATCCATGTCAACTTTAATGGTGATAATTTAGAATAAAAAAAATCCTATAAAATCATTACCCTTTCATTTTTAATTGAAATATAAAATATACGTTTTATTTTTAATTGAAATATAAAATATACTTTTCATTTTTAATTGAAATATAAAATATAAAATATACATTTTTAATTGAAATATAAAATCATTACCCTTTCATTTTTAATTGAAATATAAAAAAATTAAAAAAAATTCCAAAAGCTCAAAAATATATTTGTAATATGTTTTTTTATGTTTTTTTTTCAAAAAAAATATGAAAAAAACATGGTTATTTATGTTTCTATCATTTTGACAAAAACTGGAAAGTATTTTGTCATGAATACTTATTTCTATATTTTTCCATTTTATTCGAAAAATTTCAAAAAATACCTCTGGTCACTTTTTTAAAAATTTATTTTTTCACTATTTTTTAATCATAATTGGTTGTGTTTTGTTATGTTTTGCTTTGACTTTATTTTTTCAATTTTTTTGTATTTTTTTAATAATTTTCAACTGCTATTGTACTCAGCTCGAGGAGAGTCAGTCAAGTACTCGGCTGGGCCCAGCCGAGTAATACGATCTGAGTCGACTTTTCGAATATTAGTTTTCATTGCCTTTCTTTAAGAATGGATTGTTGGCTGTATGATGGCTCAATACTTCTAACAACTTTGTTCCCAATAAAACAAATTCTACCTTCATGATGACAAGTCAATTACATGAAGAGCAATTCAATTAAAATATTCCGATTTAGAGTAGCAAGATGGAAGACCGTTAAATAATTTTGACTATGAACCTTAGAAATTTGCCATTAGTGTGTTTGGCACCAATGTATTTGCACATTGGGGCCTTTTTGATAATCGTTCATAAACGGTAAGTTGGAAGTTCTTTAAGAACTTTAAATTAGAAGTTACTTAAGAAGTTCATGATTTCTATGTTTGATAACCTCCTTAAGAAATTAAAAAGTTCATTGGTTTCTACGTTTGATAACCTCCCTAAGAAATTAAAAGGTTCATAATTGTTGTGTTTGATAACTCCTGGGATATATGGTAAATATCTTATATTTATATTTTTATTGATAATAATTTGAATATAAATATATAATATATAAATATATATAACATAGTACAATTTATAATATAGTGTATTTTATATTTATTTTATTATAATATATATATATATATATATATATATATATATATATATATATATAAACATAATAATGTAAAATAATATAGTATATTGTACATTGTATTTTATATTTATCCTATTAATATATATTTTTATTATATGAAATTATAAATATCTATTATATTTTATAATACTTATAACATACTATAATATATAATATATTGCATTTTACATTTATTTTTAATATATATATATATATAGGAAAAGTCTTCTCAACAATTATAAGCGAAAATGAATAGTGATTTCGTTTACTGTCCCAACTTCATCGCGTAGTCACGATTGTCGAGTAGAGTTTTATTTTTTATTTTTATTTTTATAAATTGGAATGGCCTGAAATTTGAAAGGTAAGTACATCTTAATGAATCGCATCTAATAAAAATATAAAACAAATATCCGTAAAAAATATATTGACCAAAATACTCCCAAAACTTTTCGAGGGTATTTTGGTCAATATTTTTCATGTAAAACATTTTTTTTATATTTTTCAAATATTTCCCTATTTTTTATGAATACATGTTCCAAATTTCAGGCTATTCCGATTTGTAGAAAAAAAATGAAAAATGAAACACTACCGAACAATCGTGACAGTGTGATGAACTTTGGACGGTGATGGGGGTAGGTGAAATCACTATTCATTTTCACCTATAGGTGTTGCGTAGTATTTTCCATATATATATATATATATATATATATATATATATATATATATATATAAATTTGTAAAAGGGATTGAATATATCATTCATAATTTTCTGAAATTCGGATGGAGCATTTTTGAGACCAAAAGGCATAACGTTCCATTCATATTGTCCAAAAGGAACATTAAAAGCTGTTTTGTATTTATCTTTTTCTTCTATTTGTATTTGCCAAAAACCAGATTTTAAATCGAATTTGGAGAAGATTACAGCATGTAATAATCTATCTAGCAAATCCTTTTTATTCGGAATAGGATATCGGATCCATTTTAAAACTTTATTAAGGGGTTTATAATTGATGACTAGTCGAGGAACACCTCGTTCTTGTTCAGCATTTTTGTTAACATAGAAAGCAGAACAACTCCAGGGAGAAGTACTAGGACGTATTAATTTCTTATTGAGTAGATTATTTATTTCTGTTTGACATGTTTGTAATAGTTCGGTATTCATTTGGATTGGCCTAGCCTTAGTTGGTATTTTTGATTCATCAAAACTGGTTTCATATGGTAATCCTACTATATGTTGTTTTCGATGCCAAAATGCATTAGGTAGTTCATTACATATTTCTTTTTCAATAATATTCTTAAGATGTTGTATTTTTTGTATTATTTCAGAAGATTGGAGGTTTTCGCTTATAATCTTATGTTTGATTTCCAATTGTAATGATCCTAAGAAGCTTTCTTTATTTTTGATATTTTGTTTAACAGTATTTATTTCTTTAATTCTTGGTTTATCAAGAAATTCAAATCTAATGGGTGCACCATGTATATTTGTTTCAAGGCCTGTATGGGAAACTGTAACTGGATATAATAAAGTAAGAAAAGGGACTCCTAGGATTACAGCTTGGCTGAGTCCTTTGACCATGATGAATGGAGTAGGGAAGCAATGTCCTTCCGTACATATTTTTGCATTGGAAAGTTTGTATTTGATAAATAGTCTACTACCATCGGCTGTATTAAGGATTTGGGTAGTTTTATCAAAATATTTAGTAGGAACTAATCCTTCATTAAGACAATTTAAATCAGCTCCCGAATCTATTAATGCTAAAGATTGAAACTCAAATTCATCATTTATTACAATAGTTATTAATACAAACCATTTTTGTGTGATTACTTTATTTATTATATTAACCGAATGTTTATTGGATGAAGATTCACCACAATGTATTTGATCTAAATAATCATTAGGATGATTTGAATAGTCATTGGGATGATATGATTTGAGTAAATGATTGAATTCTACCATGTCTTCCTCAGTCTGTACTCCAGAAGTATTATGAAGTTCAAGAATTTGAATTCGTGTTTTTAATTGGGATAATTCGATTTTGACAGTATTAACTTCAGCTTTGAGTTCAGCAATAGTAGGTTCCTTTTGGGTAGCTTCATGCTGACTGATTCTTTTCATAATATCAGAAAAATTATAATTATCAGGAGGTTTAATTAATGGTGTATGTTTTGTTTTTGATTTAGTTAGATTTATAAATTGAGTAATTATTTCTCTTTTTTCATTGGGATCGGATATTTTTTCTATTAAATCTAGAATTAGATTATCTTCCTTTGTTAATGTATGAATATCAGATGATATAGGACAGTTGCATATTTCATTAGCATCGTCAATATCCGAACTGTTATTTGACCAATAAAAATCATCATTATGTATTGTACCTATAAAGGAAGTATCACTACTAGAAGAAGTAGTATCCGAACTTGAACTATCTGAATCATATAATTGAATAATATCGTAGATTTTATTTCTAATGGATTCATCTAAAGTGATCGAGTCTAATTTTTGTTTAACTTTACATTGGCTTTTGTAATGGCCTACTTTTCCGCATTTATAACAAACAGGTAATTTTTTCTTATTTTGAAATGATTTAGAAGCAAAACGTTTTGTAAATTTCTTGTATTTTTTCTGCTTAGTTGGAAAAGATTTATACGTTTTATCGGGTTTATCTCGATGTTTTTTCCTTTTATATATTTTATGTATTTTATGCGGTTTGGTTCTATCTATATGTCCTTGGTCCATATGATAGCCAAATTGCTGGCAAAAATCTCCTAATTCTTTCTTGCCACTTAGATTTTGTTTATCGAGTTGTCTTTTGAGTTTTAAGTCTGTGCATAGGGCTAAGCCTTCAGCACAAATTTCCGAAGATAACTCGCCTAAAGTATATTGGGAATAATTGATCATGCCGCTATTTTTATTTTTGAGACGTTCTTTTACTTTTTCAGCAAAGAGGTAAGGTAGTCCTGCTACAAATTTTTCTTTCCAGTGATCCAGGTGACTATCTTCTCGTATAAGTAATCGGGAGAAAAAGACGTCTTTATACCATTTATAATGTGACAATGTTGGACATCTTAAATTGGATAGAAGGTCAGCAGTCCTTGCTGCAAGTATTGATGTATTCCCTATGAAATGAAGAGCAATGGTGTTTATTAGAGAATTGACAGCATCACTCTCAGAATATACCATATCCTGATTATGTTCATTTTTTGCTGTCCATTGCCTAGTATTGGTTAATATATTTTGTTTTGTTTGTTCATTTAAATATGAATCCCACCATCCTCTCAGCCATCCAGTGAAGCCTGAGACTATAGCTTTGGCTATTTCTTGGTCATGGCTTCCAGCCATTTTACAAGCAGATGCATACATAGTCATATGCTTCATTGTATCTAGGATCCTATGATCAGAGATACCGTCTATATTCCAATCTATGATGGTTCTTCCAGAATATGTAGAAGTATGACTTGTTAAGTCTTCTTCTAATTGTATATCAACAGGAGTTGGTCTCTTATAATATGGGCGAGCATTTATTGGTTGCCAATTTTTACTATAATTAATCCGATTGATATTTTCTGGAGTTAGTTGTATTTCTGAAAATGCCTTTTGCATATTTTGTATTGTATTGGCAATTGATGGTCCTATAGATGGTTCTATGGTTTCATTAGTTTGGAAAAGTGTTTCTTCTTGTAATGTCATAGTATCATGTTCAGGGATTTTTTCTTTTCCTTTAGTACCGTCTGGGAGAATAGGGGCGGATATTACTATTGTTGGCTTAGGTTCTTTTATTTCTAATTTTGATAATTTAGAAATTAGTTGTCCCATAAGGGTAGTATTATCTTCGCCTATAAGAAATTTTTCTTTATTCAAATCAGGAGGAGGTTTGAAAAACAATTGTTTTTTCTCTTTGTGACTAGGTGGTTGTAATAAATTCTCTATTCTATTTGATTGTTTTCCTAGGTTATGAAGACAGAGATTTGTATAATTGTTTTGTTCAATTATGTGTGGAAGTAACTCTATACGAGGTATATTAGCATTATTCAATTTGTAAGGTATGGCTACTGTTTCATAGACAACTATTTGGGTAGATGGCGATCCTTCAGTTTGTTCTGAAGCTTTTGGTACCGTAGTTGCCATCCCTTGTATTTTCAGACTTTGTTCTGGAGGGTGTATGGATTTAATTGATTTTCCTTCTGTTGTATTAAAGGTAGTATATTGAGTTTCTACAGTATTTAATTCAAACTCAGGAATTGGGATATTATGTTGTTTAAGAGTATCTCTTAACCAATCGAAAAAACATTTTCCTTTATTTCCTTTTTGTCTCCAACTATTGAACTGGGAATGGAATAGTTCTACTAATCTAGGTTTGAATTCTTTAACATACCATTTTCTAATATTATCATTTTCTGGAGATAGAAAATCATTTATAATATCCTCCTTTGTAAATGTTTCTTCAATTTGTAGCACTTGGATAAATCCTGATTCAGCTTGTTCATATTGAGGTATAATAATATTATCAGATGTGCGTAAAAATCCTTCTAACTGTGGTTTTGAAATTGGAGTAGCTGATATATGAGAATTCCGATCATAGGTTGTAACGGATTTTCGTGGAGGTTCTAAGTCTCTAAAAGAATGGTTGCTTATGGTTTCTGATGTGGATGTCTTAGTTAAAAGACTATTATTAGTAAATTGGATTTCAACATTTCCATCCGTGTATTCTGAAATTCTGTCTGGGATGTTTTGAATAGGATTTTGTGATGATGGTTGGTTGTTATTATGAATAGCCCAGGTATGGGGTAGGACTATATCTGACCATGATATTGTTTTTGGTATGATCGTATTTGATTTTTCTATATTGGTTTGAAAAAATATTGTTTGTCCCTTATTGTCTATTTGGAGTATATTAGGACATAATGTATTCATTACCTTATAATATATTCTATAAATAATGGCTATATTTTGTGAACCCGTCATCATGTCAAATCCTTGTGTTTTAAGATTTAAAGATAAAACATTTAATATGTTTGGGTCTGTTAATGATACAGAATAATTTGGAAAGCAATTGAAATATATTGGTCCACTACATAAACTAGTTTCTACCATTCCTAGTAACGAATCTGAGAATTTGTTATGTCTAGTATCTCGTAAACAAACTAGAATAGAATTATTTAGTCCTAGTCTAGTGAGTGGTTTAACTGCTACTTGTATTAATCCTATATGTAAATATTTATAATTCTTATTTTGATGAACTTGTAATATTTTTTTAGATAATAATTGAAAATCTTCTTGATTACTAGTAACGGAGAGAGTTTCTTCTACTGTTTTTATGGCATATCCGACTTTGAGGTCGAATGTACCTTTTTTGTAAATATCAGATATAGGAACCTTGGGTATGTTCCAATTTTGGATTTGATTTTCAATATCATTTATAACAAGTTCTTCTTTGTTCTTGATCCTTAGAGTTCTATTAGTTTTACTAGTTGTGGTATCTGTTAGATTCTTAATAAATTTCTCCATTATTAGGTTGCGGATAATGACAACTCAGGACGACCAAAAGTCCAGCGTTTTCCCTAACGGCTCTTCCTCGGCCTTGGCGGTACTTTGCATAAGACCTTTTCGTCTCGTGTCTTAACACTCGGACCAACTTTCTCTAATGGATAAATTTCTTAAGTTTCTTAAGATAGCAAAACTGGTAATACTATGAGATCTCTAATACAGGGTTGGCTCTGATACCATTTTTGCCCAAGAATCTCCCTAAGTATTAAACTGGTAAGGAAATTATAAAAGATTGCGGAATTTATAATAAGTAAGAAAAGATTGTAGTATTATAGGTTATTAATTGCTGAAGTATAGAAATGTAATAAAGAAATGCAAATATTATAACAATAATTGGTAATACTGAAATGTCAAAGACAATCCAAGAAGTATGAGTATAATCAGAGATTTTGAAAGTAAAAACTAACTTGAACTGCATTACTCACTGATTACAAATACACAGGCTTGCGAATTTCCTCCACTCGGAGGGCAAATAGGAAGGTAAAGAGGACTGATTACAATCACACATAATCACACATAAAAGTTATGGAGGTTACCGACTTTATGAAGTTCAGTCGTCGATGACCTTTCTTAGATACAGATTGAGAGGAGAAGAAGGTAAGAAGAAGAGAAGAGATCTTATGAGAGAGAAAGTATGAGAAGATCTAGATCTAAAGAGACTGTGCTGCTGTGCTGCTGCTGAGATCGTCTGCTGGTATGCTGGAAGATATCCTTGATGCTCTGAATTCTTCTTGGCTGAAGAGGTATTTATAGAGGGCTTGGTCTCCAATGAGTGGCTGGAATTAATTGCTTGCCGATGAAGGAAAGGATGTGATTGGCTGAAGGAAGTTGTGGCTCAGGATTGATTGCTTGCTGGAGAAGGCTCCGTAAGGATAAGGAGATGATACGTGGCTATCACTGATTTGCTGATGACTATTGGTTGATGTGACCTGAAAGGGAGCAAGGTTGTCCTTTATGTGACGTGGCCTTTGTCGTCTTATGAAGAGGGAATCTTTCCTGTAGAGGGAGTGCAACGTGGCTTTTGTCGTTTATGCAGAAGGAATCTTTCCTGTAGAGGGACGCGTCTTCTTTATTGAAAAGAGAATATTGTATGCTGTAGTAGTCTTATCACTGTCGGTGTAGTCATATCAATGTCGGTGTAGTCATGTCGATGCTGAAGAAGGAATTGGACCACCGGGTCGGGTCATTCTGTGGGCCTTTGGCTGAAATCATCCAACAGGGGATTTCCTGATTGGACTGTTTCTTCTGATGATGTTGGTACGGCTTTATTGGGGGTGAAAACATGGAGCAATGTTTGCTCTATTTCCTCAAATGTAGCATTGGGATTTGACTGTTTCAACCTTTTGAGATAGGCTGAGAAAGTAGGGAGACTGACTGTATTATATGTAGCAGAGTTGAAGGTTGTGGGTTGCGGAGGTATTCTTTTCAAAGGTAAAGTAGTAGGATTAGCATTGAAGATATCCCACTATTTAACCTTCACGGTTTTGCCAAGTTGGGGAATGTAAGTATAGTCAAGAGTATTATTTTCAGAGATTGAATATTCCCATTTGAGAATCCAGGGAATTTGGTAGATGGCCATGAAATAAAGGTGGTAATCATCGGTTTCAGTGCAAGTATTATATTCAACAAATTTAGTTTGTAAGGCTTGAAATGGCTCTGGCATTATTTGGGTTAAGGATCCCCAGATTAAGAACCAATGTCGGAACCAGCTAGGGAATCTCTCAAGGATAGGGAATTTGAATTGGATATACCAGGAGTGTGTATTATTTTGATTTTGGTAAGCAAAGACTTTGTGCCATGCTTCAATATATTCACTATACTTATATGATTTATATTGAAATCCTGGAATGAGAAGCTTTTTCCCTTGATTGGGATTGCAGCCCCAATCTTCATATGAAAGTAACCTTTTGATTTGCAATTTTGAATATGCAAATATTTTGGTATTTTCTTGGTAGAAATGTACTATGGAAACTGAACCAGTTTCCATAAGTATGGCTTCATACCATTCTCGGTTCTTGATACCATAAGAAGAGTTCATATGGTTGGATAAATATAGGGGAGCTATTTTGCATGGGTCTAAGCCAATATGATTGTCTGAGATAATAGTTTCTGGTAAGAAAGCAATGTCAGTATATACTGACTTGGGAGAATTTGAAGTTTGTTTATTGGGATACGATGCTGGGGTGAATGCTGGACTTGGGGTAACAAATGGACTTTGTGGAGGAGATTGGATTATGTATTCTGGTACATTTGTGGACCTCAAGGGTGACATAGGGGTTAGGTCAAGAGGAGAATGACTGGGCATGAGAGGCCCATATCTGTTGCTTTGAATTAGATCCATTGGTTGTTTGCCTTTGGAAGAAGGATTCATTTTTGTATTAGTAATATGTTTAGAGATATGCAAACCTTGAGAAGAGAAAACTGTAGGGCGAAATGATTTCGTCCTGTTGTTGTCTTTTTTAGGATGATGATGGTGGATAATGGTGGATATGGTCCCCCCTGCAAAAATTCACGGGTTAAGAAGTCAGGAAGGGAATTAGAAGAACCGTGCAGATGTTCAATGGAAAAGTCGAAGGCAGATAAAATTGCTTGCCAACGAGCAAAAATTTGTTTAGAAACAAGATTTTGGACATCTTTTTGCAGAATATCCTTTGCGGCTTTACAATCAGTGCGTATGAGAAAATGTTGATTGAGAATATCAGTTTGAAATTTGCAAACACAATGGATGATAGCAAGTAGTTCCTTTTTAACAGTGGAATAATTCTTTTGTGTTGGATTCCAGGCTTTTGAAGTAAACCGTATTAATTGTTCCTTAGAATATATATATATATATATATATATATATATATATATATATAAATGAATGTATCTTAAATTACATAAATATATAATATATAAATATATATTTTATATCATATATATAACATAGTATAATATATAATATTGTGTATTTTATATTTATTTTATTATATAATATAATATATCTTATATAATGAAATATATTATATTACATAAATGTATAATATATATATATATATATATATATATATATATATATATATATCATAATAATATATATTTTTATTTATTTTTATTATATAATATATATTTATATACATTAATATAGTATATTATACATTATATTTTTTATTTATAATATATATTTTTAATATATAATATTATAAATATCGATTATATAAATAAAATATGAAATATAATAAACTATATTATATATTATACAAAAAAGTATATTATGTATTATACAATAAAATATATACATATATCATATATAACATAATGTAAAATATAATATAGTGTATTGTATATTTATTTTATTGATATATATATATTTGTATTATATAAGATATATTATATAGTGAATTATTTTATTAATCTTTATTTTTGTTATATAATATACATAAAATAATATTATATATATATATATATAATAAAATAATTTATTATCCATTGTATATATTTTTATTATATAATATTATAAATATCTATTACATAAATATAATAAAATATATTATATCTTGTACAATAAATTATATTGTATATGAGGGGGGGGTTCATAAAAAAAAAGTTCCAAGTTTAAGTTTCAACCCTTGGGTTGGAACTTTTTTTTTAAAACAAGATTAGAACTTGAACAGTTTCTTGAAGTTTTGTTTGAAGTTCAATTTTTTTATCAAACACAAAACTTGAACAATAAGAGGTTCAAAATTCCTATAAAGACACTTCCTGTTATCAAACACGTTCTGAAAGTAAAGACAACTTGTTCCTAACAAAACCCTTGTAGAAAAGTAACCTACTCAGGAAATCATAGGGACTTCTACCTGAAAAGCGAATATATTTCGTATTGATGAGATTGTGCAATGGGTTTGTATGTTTTTCGATCTCAGAGGCTTATCTCATTTGGGTTCCAAACTAATTGCCGAATTTGTGGATGAAAGTTCCACTCAAAAGTTGTTCATATGGTTTTATTGCATTAAAGAAAACTTGTGAATATTTGATGATTTTGAAAAAATTTCTGAAAGTTTTATAAAAGAAGTCACAGATTGGTGTTACACAAAACTCCTACATGCAATGCCACGTATTTAGCTGCAATGCCAAAAAATATTTTAGATTTGGTCATTGACACAATTGAGACTGTCAACGTTTGTCAGGATGAACTGTCCACGTTTGTCTCGTTATAGAGGGTACCAGTACCATGGCCTTTCTAGGTCTCTACATCCTCTCACCTCATACTGTTCTATCCTCCTTTAAGACCAAAAAAGAAAACAGTCTTGTTTCTTTCTTTCTCTAATATGTTTTCTCTTTTTATATCATAGAAAATCCCAAAAATTGAGTCTCTTGTCTCTTCCATGGTTTGTGCTTTTGCTACCTTTCTTTGAGAATACGTTGTTGGTCAGTTTCTTTAGATTGTTTTCTTTTGTTCAAATTACTCCTTTTGTAGCTGAGGCTTTAGTTTACAGACGTACATTTTGGGATGACACAGGACTCTGTCATCCTCTTACCTCATGTTGTTCCACCTTCCCTTAAAAAATTAAAAAAAAGAAGGGATTGGCACTCTAACCGGCTTCTCTACAACGAAATAAATGAGGAGTTTGGAAATCTATCCACGTCGATCAGCATCATCTTTTACATCTTATTCAACCTTCCGATGTATATGAGCTTTCAGAGCACAAATTTATTAAACAGAAAATTAAAGGGACAACTTAACCTTGAGACGGGTTCTGCATTTTGCTTAAGAAAGTAGTATTTCTAAATACCTGCTCAAAGGAACAACCAAGATTTCACTCTTGCATTTGTTGAATAAGGTTTATTTATTCATAGAATTTACAAGGTTCAATACTACCTTTACTTTGTGAAGGTAGTTGCATGGGCAGAAAAATAAAAAGGAAGATTCTCTTCTATCTTTTCTATATAACGTTGGACACATTATCCAACTTTTACAAATGCAAAAGAAAAAGTAAAGCATCTTACATAAAATTTGTCATGTCACCACACTTTTTCAAAAATGAATTCTATTTTCTAAATGGGAAACGAAAGGAATCTTCAAAAGTAAAACTATTATAAGGCAAAAATATTTTTATCTTGAAAAGCTTATTCTTCTTCTTATTCATTTGGAATTCTTCTTATTCATTTGGAATCCCTATTATCAGCCCCTCTTCTCAAGTAGTAAATTGGGAGAATATGGCCCTTACTTATTTCGGTACCTTTTGAGGACACTAGGCAACGAAATGCCATTATCTGCATGTAAAACATGGTCCCTGATTTCCCATGTTTCACCTTTATTTCTTGACTAAAATTTGATAGGGTTAAGTAGGTTGTTGTATGATTTCTGTTCCTCCAATAGTATGACATTGCTTTGGCCCATTTTTTGTACAATTTTGCAGCATTAGCTTTATGACAAAGCCTTTTGATTTCGGCACGAGTATATCCAGCATCCGAAAGGACCAATGTTTTTAGCAGCACATTTTTGTTGTAATTGTGTCAATGAGCAAATCTGAAATCTTTCCTAGCATGGCTACTAAATATTTTCTTTCATAAAACTTCAGAAAATTTTTCAAGTATTTGTAAGTTTTCTTTTGTGCCATAAAACTATGTCAACAACTTTATAAGCGGATCTGTCAGCCATGATTTCAGCAATTAATTTGGAACCCAATTGAGATAAACATATTTCTACTATTGCTATTTGTTCTAAGTCAGTGAGATGCTCCCACCAAAATCTAGCTTTACGTTGTGATAATATTATAGAGATATCATTATTTGCCCTTCTCTTAGCTACCGCCTGGCTGAATTATGAGATATTTACATACAAGAAATAATCTCCTTCTTCCTTTCTTTTGATTGTTTTACAAATATTTCTAGCTTCTTTGAAACTATAGTTACAAGTTATACATGAGGCATGTTATGAATAAGCTTAAATGTGTTTTCCTAGTTGCTTTTATAGTTTATTCTTTTTTATCTTCCTAAAAAAAGGAAAATCATTCATGCCATGTCACATGCAAACCTTCTTTTATTCTTTGTCACTTTTTATGGCAGCTTGGAAATGGTTTGATATATGAAGCCGTAGATGATGTCAACTTCTTCCCTCATTTTTATGGGCCTGACAGGAGTTTTAGGCCCCTTAGGCTTGATGTTGTACTTAAGGCAGAGAAATTAAGCTGGTCACAAGGGGAATTTACTTGTAGTTTTCTCATTTGAAATCTTTGGTTAATTTACAGACTTCAGGCTTGATGTTGTACTTAAGGCAGAGAAATTAAGCTGGTCACAAGGGGAATTTACTTGTAGTTTTCTCATTTGAAATCTTTGGTTAATTTACAGACTTCATGCGAGGTAAATTTACTTTGTTTTTTCCAATTAACTGGTTATTTAAGCTACAAACCCCTCTCTCTCTCATATGCTCCCTCGAAGTGTTATGACATAGTTTTTGAGATATTTTTATTGTTTAAGACATGCAACGACTTGTGTTTTTTATTTTTTATGCTTTGAAAAATATCTTATGTTATTCAAAATAATAACCCCCTTGTTCCATAGTATTTTGGAAAGTGTAGAGCTTTGAAAATGGTGTTTTGTCTTGGTACATGTAGAGAGAGAGAGAAATGATGGGTTGTTTATCCCATATTTCGGATGTGGAAGAGAAAACTTTGTATAAATATGTGAACATCCTCTTTTACTTGTGTTGTAAGAACCAAAGGGAGAGAAAGCCTATGCGGAGCATGCGAAGAATGCGATCGCGCATATGTATGGACATAGGCGAGGGTGAGGGCACTTGATAGTGTACTTGCGCTCGTATCAGCACATGAGGTGCCCCTTCACAAGTGTGTGGGATAGGCTCGTGTATAACTTTTGCCACCACTTCAATGCTCCCATAGATTCATCTCTAGTGCATTACTGGCCTAAGGGCCTGTCGGTATATTGGGCTTTTGTGGTTTAGTGCACCCGGTGAATAGTGCCCCATGGTGAAGACGCACATATGAAGTGTGTACTTTGGTGCATTGGTGCACTCCGGGAGTTTGCACTCGTACAGTAGGCATGTGACAATTATTTTATTGGAACCTAATTAGATACCGTGTGATTGAATATTGCGATAATTAGTTTATCGGAACCCGAATCGGAACTTGGAGGGTCACCGCATGAAATATGGGATATCCTATTGCACGTCATTGCACCGGACGTGCCGTACTGACAGCTTAGATTTCATGAGACGCAAATCTTGATTTATTCGGTACTTGAATAGTCATGTGTAGTAGGTGAAAAGGGCACTTTACCTCTATATATAGAGACATATTTTCTCATCTTTTACTAAAAAACTTACATATCAATTTTTCCTCTTTCTAAAAAAATAGGCGATTTAGAACTTACAAAACTTGCATTTGTATTGGCAAGTTAGTATCCTTAATCTTCTGCTCCCTTATATTTCGAAGACAAAGAACTTACAATACTTGTGCATTTGTATTGGCAAGTTAGTATCCTTAATCCTCTGCTCCTTTATATCCCGAAGACAAATTTGCCTGTGAGAAACTTAAGTGTATACTGATATATAAACTTAAGCTACTTATTATGCCTTTGATCAGAGATATTGAAACCCATTTAGCTTCTTTCAATTTCTATTTTGCCTTGTTTCATCCACTTTCCAACAACCCAGTCGTTCTAAAGATGGGTCGGGTTATACAACTATGCCCAAAGAATCCATATTCTAGAGAGGGGTCGGGTTATACAATTATGCCTAAAAAATCCATATTCTAGAGAGGGGTCGGGTTAGGGTTATACAACTACACCTAAAAAATCCAGGGGTCGGGTTAGGGTTATACAACTACACCTAAAAAATCCATGGATTGTTGAGATCAAATGGCCAAAATGGAACATTGCGAGAGCACTAAGAGGAGCATTTTTTCATACTTCAGTAAATTGAAAAAGGATTTTGAAATGCTTGTGGTAGGGGGATTCGATCCTGAACCAAGGGCTCAGGAGTTTAAAGTGCCACCGGTCCACCACTTTATCACAAATATGAAGAAAAAGAAATATAATATCTGGACCGTAACAAGTAGTTGCTCGTCCAAGACCCCAGCTCATCTCACCCTCTCTCATTCCTTCCTTCTTCAAATGGATAGCTCACGTGGATCATTGTGAGTCTTCACAAGGCCTATAAATAAAATTTGGATGCCTTATTGTGGGTGTGTGAAATAATGGGTTGGTAGGCCATTTGAAAGGGAATAGTGGACAATAAGCATGAAGTTCAGTTGATGTTGTGAGTGAGAGTTGCAGTAACGGGTTGCGCGTGCATGTTTTAGAAAGAGTGTATTTTTGGGTGGTTGAGTGATGGAAATATTATCGTAATATTTCTTTTTAATAATAAAAGTTAGTGTTTCTCACTCTTCATTGTCGTGTTGGATTTTACAATTGGTATCAAAGCTTCCGCAAAACTCTACATAATATATTGGTTAGAAGGCCTTATTATTTTATGAAAAATTTGTCTAAATACTTATTAGCGATGAAGTATTTAACACTTTACCTAATTGCAACTATTCTAACCCAAGACGATTTGAGATTAAATCGGAAGATATGGGCAAAGTTTTAGATTGTTCATATCTTGTGGGTAATTTTATAAAGGAAAAATTTTATATAAGGTGTCAGAGTTATACTATAAAAATAAGGCGCACCTCGAAAAACTCAATGGACAAGGCTGTTCTAACGTAAAAAACATGTCTAATTGAACAACTCAGATGTATGGATGTGGAAAAAAAGAAGGAATTTTAAGTCCTGAAAAAAGTGAATCTTCTAATATATTATCTAGACTGTCTACTTTCAAGATTATCTAGTGTTTGTTAATCTGCTCGATCTGCACTAGTTTTGAAGCTTTAAATTTCACAATTCAATATAAAAATAGATTTGATGACCATCTTAGGGATTTTCGGCGCTTGAACTACAGCTTTCGGCATCAATTCAAGATATGCCTTACTTTGATTGCTTAAGGTGCCAACCTTTTACAACTCTCACCCTTTAATAAATTTCCCTTATTTTATTCAAACTAATGCTTGTACATAATTGTCTTGTAGTATTAGCATTTTGTTGAAGTACTAAATACTTTAGATGTGTCCTACAGATGCCACATGTGTCAATGTCCATGTAAAACTATTTCTTAGCATTCTAAATCCTTCTTTCACTGTCAGCATCTTGATCTTGGAGGTCTAGAGTACTCCAATTTGAAGAGTTATGGGTCTATCATTACTAAACTTACATTCCATATGTTATGTCTTGATCTGGTTAATTTTAATACTTTTAGATTCTAAAGCATCCCTCTAAAGTTATAACTTTCTGTCGATTCCGCCTCTAGTTTCATTAATCAAAACTATATATAGCATAGGCCTAATTCAATACTAGTTCGGAAGAGTGAATTGGTTCAAGTGGAAAGCTCTAAAAGGGCAAGGGGAAGGCCAAAATGGACATGGATGGGAGTAGTGAGAAGAAATATAGTGACGTATGGTTTGATTGAGAATATGATACTTGATAAAAGCAAAATAGAGGAACATGATTCATTTAATCTGTGAAAGGAAAGTATACATTCTATATCCGGTTAATATAAAAGGTGTATATTATAATCAGTAAATATGGGAAGGGTAGGATATTGTGTCTTATATTTTATGATAAGTCTGGGTATAGTTTAAGTGTCGATTATTTAGTTTCTATTAGTGTCATATGTAATTTGTCTATAAAAGATAAGTCAGTTTATTCATATCAATTAATGGACATTGAGTCTCTTCAGAGAAACCTGAGACTCTTCATATGGTATCAAAATGAGGTTCATCTTAGTTGTGTTAATTCCTCGTCCTTGAAGCATCCTCACTAATTTTCAAGACGAGTCTATTGCTCACCCAGTCAATGCAATTTCTGTCAAGTCATGTTTCGACTCTCTGCTGAGTCGTGTTTCGACTATTTGATCTGTACTCTCTGTTGAGCCGTGTTTCGATTATTTGATCTGTCTCTCTGCCAAATCGTGTTTCGACTCTTTGATCTGTCTCTATATGTCGAGTCGTATTTCGACTCTCTGATTTGTTTGATCTTTTCCAAGAGTTCCTATAGCCATATGTTCTCGAGGCGTGTTGATTCACCACTACTTTCTTTGTCTAAGTATGCACCTAAAGATCCAATTGCTCGTTTCCGCGACTTGGTGTTCAAACTCCAACTACTTGTTCAAACTCCAACTACTTTCTTTCATAGCATCTTGAGTTTGAAGGAGTATAAAAGGAAAGTACATATTGTATTTCTGGTTAATATAGAAGATGTATATTGTAATCAGTAAATATGGCAAGGGTAGGATATTGTGTCTTGTATTTTATGGTAAGTTTGGGTATAGTTTAGGTGTCTATGATTTAGTTTCTATTAGTGTCATCTATAATGTGTCTATAAAAATACAAATCTATGTATTCATATCAATTAATAGACACTAGGTCTCTTCAGAGAAACCTGAGATTCTTCATATAAGGCTTGGATGATGATGATGATAGATGGATGGATGGAGGTTAGATACAAACACTATACCGTATTATATATTTCAACTATATTGTATCATTTCTCATATTCCGTTCTTTTTATATTTTTATTTTCATTTTCTCCATGGTAAAGAAAAATTTTAATATGAAAAAGAATGGCGATATAGGGTCCACTACTAAGTGATAAAGAATGGCAATATGGATTCGACTACTAATGCGAAAAAGATTTGCGATAAGGGATCACCTTATTGAATTCCTCTCGACCCTTTAAAATAATCGACCTTTCATTGATTAGTATTGCAAAATGTGTTGACTCTAAACAGCCCATTAGGCACTTCCTCCACTTTCCTCCAAGACCCATGCATCTTTTTATTTCCAATAAATTATCCCACTCCACTTTATCATAGGCTTTCTCAACATCACGCTTGCAAATTAACATTGGCTTCTTTGATTTCATATTGGATTGAACGGATTCTTGTGCAACAAAAAAACTACTCATTATCTGACAATCCTTTATAAAGATTGATTGAGGTTCCAAAATATGACTTTGAAGTAACGCCTTTAATTTATTAGCTAGAATTTTGGAAATAATTTTGTATAGAATTATAAAGAGGCTAATTGGTCTTATATCTTGTAAGGTCTCATATACATTCTTCTTTGGTACTAAAACTATAAAGGAGTTGATGGCTTTATTAATCTTCCCCTCTAATAGAATCCCTCGTTATCCTAGAAGGACTGACAGAAAACCATTGGTTAACCATCCGGCCTAGGTGCCTTACCTCTTGATAAGTCATAAACAGGTTCCTTTATTTTTGAATTGACTGCTTGGACATTTGATATTTTGATGAAGGGAACTCTTTCTATTGAAGTTTTTTGGTCTTTTCAAGAGAAAGCTTATTTAAAAAAATGCAAGATACCGCTTTTATTTCCCTCTCGTTCTTCATAGTCAGCTCCGTCAACTCTAAGGTCCTGGATATTGTTTGTCCACCTTCTTAAAAATACCTATTGTTTAGGAATGCTTAGTATTTTTATCACCCTCCTTCGTCTATTTGGATGTCAACAACTGAAAATAGATTAGTTCCTTTTCCCTCAAGCACTCTTCTAACTACACCATGAGGTTCAATTGTAATTGAAAATGAGTAATATATAGTCCAATTTGTAGTTGTTCTTTGAGGTTGAGGAACTGAATTTTGTTGATGATGGGGCTTTTTCTTAGTGCAATATCCATAATTAATTCTTTCTTCTAATCTGTTAGTTTGGTTTTCATAGTACTTAGGCACTTTGTAGCTTTCCATCCATGAAATTGCGAGTTTTGCCATAGCTATCTGACCATTAGCTCCATTGTTTACTAAAGCTTTATTAGTTTTAGATATATGTAAAGCGCCGGTCAAATTATTGGTCCACATAAAATTTGTGCTTGATACTGGTAAATCTAATAGTTCACGATTTGGATGACTTAGTTGAACTTCCTCATATAAGGGGTATCATGAATCCTGAACTTACAATAGCTGATTATAAATATGCAGCCATCTAATTAAATAATAGTCACTCATACCACACCTAGGGACATCAAGAGAACACAAAAATTGTGACATTTCATTAAAAAATATTTGTTTTCCATCGGGTATATTGGGTTCACATGTACAAGGAAGACAACATCTTCCAAATCCTCCCAACCCATTAACAAACACAAACAAACAACTATTAGCTATAAAAAAATCATACTTGTTACACCTACAGAGGGTCCAGAATAAACAGAAGTTCACCTGACTGCTTTAAATGGAGACATTTATACTCCACAATCTCCTTTCTCAAAAAGCCAGCGTTTCAATTTGATTGATTAATGTTTTATCATCATCATCATCCAAGCTTTATCCCAACTATTTGGGGTGGGTTACATAAATCATGTTCCTCCCTTATATTAGTCTATATTCTCTTATCTTATCG